>NC_143479.1:32952006-32999708 GCF_027475165.1 Benincasa hispida
TTTTTTTATTTCTGAAAATCTCCCATTTATTTATTCAAGCATCAGAAACAATAATGCACTCGCAAGAATTATTAAGACCATGACAGGAATTTCCAAACTAGCAAAGAAATGAATATTTTCATGTATATGAAAAACCACCATAAAATTAGATATATAATTATTTGACATCAGACTAACTCACCAGTGCAACAAGATGCTTGCAAATATGTTTCTGACGAACAAGTGCACGAAGTAGTTGGTTACATGTAAGTGCCTGTTAAATTCCAAAAATTATTACACAATAAATGTTCTAAACATTAAACACAAACAATAGCCATTTTTAAAAACTAAAGTTTATTCTAGCCCCTTTGCCCTTTTACAAAATAAATGAACGAATGATCAACAGAAAGTAACTCCACAACATGGTCAATTAAGAAAAACAATTAGAATTGAAAATGCCATGCCAGTTGAAGCTAGGTACAGAAAAAGATATTTTCTCTTATTCCTTGAGTGATCGAGAAAGATTCAATATATACATACAAGAGGATTATCAATTAGTGTGCTGAAATTGAGCTAATCTACACTTGTAAGGAAAAATTAAAATTACAAGATATAAGGAAATAATCTAAATTAGTTCTCTAATTTACAATTGCATAATTAGCTTAGAAAAATTAAAATTACAAGATATAAGGAAATAATCTAAATTAGTTCTCTAATTTACAATTGCATAATTAGCTTGACTTCCTGCATTTAGCTTGATTTCCTATACTCCCCCTCAAGCTGAATAGTATATGCTAGTTATTCCAAGCTTGGAAATTAGTCCACCAAAGTTTGTTTGATGCAAAGCCTTAGTTAATATGTCGGCGACTTGTTGGGACAGCCCATATCTCAAGTAGATAGTATTTGTCTCAATCTTTTCCTTGATAAAATGACGATCTATCTCGATATGCTTTATTCTATCATGATGTATTGGATTTCTTGCAATGGCTATGGTAGATTGATTATCGCATAGTACTTCTATAGAAGTCTTAATTCGAAGTACAGTGAGAAAGCGTCTTAGGAAAATTCCTTCACAAATTCCATAGGTTAATGATCGAAATTCAGCTTCAGCATTACTTTGAGCCACAACTTGTTTCTTGCTGCTCTAGGTTACTAAGTTTCCCCATACGTAGGAGCAATATCCTGACATTGACTTAGGATCAATACGGGATCCAGCCTAATCTGCATCAATGTAAAATTCTAGTGATCTAGTCATGGTTTTTCTGAACATAAGGTCTTTTCCAGGATCACATTTGAGATATTGCAATATTCTGTACACAGCTTCCATAATGTTTCTTAGAAGGTTTGTTTACAAATTGACTTACGACGCTAACTGAAAAGCTAATATCTAGTCGGGTGTGAGTCAAGTATATCAATTTTCCCACCGGTCGTTGATACACACAACAATTTGCTTCTCGTATCGACGAATTAGAAGAGATGTCAACCGGCAACCGTATCTGGAAACAACGATTAGTGGATATTGGTACTGTCACTGCACAGCAAGCAAAGGATTGGGGATTGCCATGGTTCCTTACTTCGACAGGGTACAAATATCTCAATTTGAGATTTTGAGATACTTTTTCAGACCTATTGCCGATACTAAGTAGCAGCCACAAATTTGTATCCATTTTTCATGATATTATGCATGGATCGATCAACTGATTCATCTTTGGGATTAACTCCAAGTTTCGAATTTGTATCCATAGGTGTATCAGCTAGTTTGCAACCACTCATTCCAGTCTCTTTTAAGAGGTCTAAAGTGTATTTTCGTTGAGTGATAGAAATTCCTTTGCTTGATCTTGTTACCTCCATCCCTAGGAAGTACCTTAAATATCCCAAGTCTTTGATCTCAAATGTTTTTGATAGAAGTTGCTTCAGTCGAGTTATCTTATTGGAAACATTTCCTGTAAGAATTATATCAACATATACTATTAACACGATGATCTTACTTGGGAGAAATGTTTGATGAATAGAGTATGATCAGATTGACACTGAGTATAGCCATCTTGTTACAACACAGTGGTAAAATTTTCAAACCAGGCTCGAGGTGACTGTTTCAGTCCATAAAGAGACTTCTTGAGTTTACATATCTTTCCACTAGTATATTTGTCCTCAAATCCCGGGAGTATATTTATGTACACTTCCTCTACTAGATCACCATTTAAAAATGCATTCTTTACATCAAGTTGAAATAATGGGCAATCTAAATTGGCAGTAACAGAAAGAAGTACCCGAATAGTATTTAACTTGGCGACTGGAGCAAAGGTTTCTTGATAGTCAATCCCATAAGCTTGGGTGAATCATTTGGCCACAAGACGAGCTTTGAATCTCTTGATACTGCCATTCGGTTTATGTTTGGTTGAAAAAATCCATTTACATCCAACTGTGCGTTTACTTGGGTCAAATCTATAAGAACCCATGTTCCTTTGAATTTGTGACATGTTATTTAAGTATTTTTGTTCTCGGTGATGCTGGTAATTTGAAGTTCTTCCCTTGTCATTGAAACAAGAGGGAGAAAAAACAACTTTATGAGTTTAAAATCGGTGGCAGCGCTGGAGTTGAAGTACAGATCTAGAGCGAAGGAATCGGCCCAGATCTAGAGGATGAGGGTCGCACGAAGGCTGCTACGGTGAGGGCTTCAACCTTGCAGGGATGGCGACTTTGTGTGAGGATAAACATGGATGCTGAGGATGAAAAGCGGCAATGATAGGTGATGCACGACTGTGATGCGAACGGTTTGGCTATGATCTGTGATGCGAATGGCATGAATCGGACTGAACGATATGAACGGACCAATTTCAGACTGATCTGAACAGTAGTAGAGTTGGCGAAAAAATTGGTCGACAGTGAAATTGATCTAGAAGACGGTTGGTTAGGTCAGAACCTTGGCTTTGATACCATGAAGCTAGGTATAGAAAAAGATATTTTCTCTTATTCCTTCAGGGATTGAGAAAGATTCGATATATACAAGAGGATTAGTGTGCTGAAATTAAGCTAATGTAGCCTACAAGGAAAGAATAAAATTATAAGATATAAGGAAATAATCTAAATTAATTCTTTACTTTACAATTGCATAATTAGCTTGATTTCCTATACCTTGCTTTCAATCTTTCATTCATATGATCAATATTCAGTACGATTTCTTCATTTCTTATCAAGTGGTGACCATATCTACAACAGCAAATAGTGTTTACTCTGGTCATGTCCTTTTTCCACCAAAGTTTGAGCCTTTTCGGGATTTCAGTTAGCCATTGTTCAGAAGTTGAGTAGTTTAATAAATGTCAGAGGTCATTTTGAGCCTCCTTTTCAGGAGACGGGGTCAGGTTCCTTGACAAATGTTGATTCTGAGATAGTTTTACAGTTTCTTTTGCTGGAAAGAAATAGAAAAGTTTCTGGTCCACTTTAAATCTTTTTCACAAACTCACGGCTGAAGAGCATGGCCTTCCACATATTTCTTGGTATACATATTTAGGTATTTACATGGTTTAAGGTCTGCTCACGATCTTTTGTAGTTGCTGATAATGATAGTTTGTCTTTAGACTTTAAAGTTAAATATTATCAAATTGATGTTGTTATACATGTCTTCATTTCTGCTCACCACTGAAGAGCATTGCCTTCCACAGATGTTACCGAAACAACACTAATTCAGAATTTTAAGCTTCCCTAGTTCGACTCATAAACCACCGTTAATCATATTAAGGAATTCATGCTTGGGACAGGGATTCTGAACTTGGTTTGATGGCAAGCAAGAATGTAATAAAAATTTACTTTGAAAAGCTCCTCAGGACTCGAGAGGTGATATTTACAAGAATATAGGAAAGTTCTCTTCTTATATTTTTGGAAAGTTATTTTCTCTTTAAGTACTATTTACTTTCATGTTATATTCTATCCTGTCCTCTCCTAGTTACCGCTAGTGTGTTGCCTTATTTGGCAAAATTCTCTCCATTTATATTTAGGGTTGTACGTTTGTATAGCAATGAGAAGTATTGTCTTGTAAAACCAATAATAAATAATTGCACATAACGATTATCACTAATGATGGTTCAATCTAATTGAAGCAGCATTGAAATTGAAGAGGAAACCCATACATGCAAGCCTTTTTCCCCAGGATAAGACAAAAGTGAAGTTGCTGATATGCGAATAATAATATCAAGTATAGGAATTCCTTGGCCGCGTTCTCCAAAAAAGCTGTAAATGACTTTCTTGGTATGATGTGGCTGGAACTCATTATCACGTTCTTTACCATAATTGCAGTTAGTAGTGATGATTTCTTCAGGGTGAAGTAAATATGTTGATGACCATCTTGATAGAAACCATACAACTGACTGCACCAAAACATTGGCTTAAATAAACAAACTGATACAGCATAAAAACTATTAGAAGCAGAAACAACAATTATTCTGTTTAACTATAAGCTTGTGAGGGCCTCTTTTTGATTTCTTATGATAGAAAAAGTAACAGTAAACAAACTCTTCAATATTAAGTCTAGATAGATAGTCTTCTAGACCATAATCTTATGATTGGGTTCGCATGGTGTAAATTTTATGCTCTTTACAAACGTTGCAGCCTATATTTTTCTGTGCGGAAAAGGTTTTTGTAACTTCCTTCGCTAGAGGTTTGGATTTCCTTCATTTTTTTCCTGTAATTTCGTATCAATGATAACTTCCTCGGCTAGAGCTTTGGACCATAATCTAGATAATTTGTATCATCTTGGGTTGTAAATTTCTTCAACCCAATTCAAGGAGACAAATAGATATATTTTACATCTTGGAGTTCTTTATATTCTAATTTTTGTAATCATTCTATGTCAAACACCTTGTACCAGTGGTAGAGAGGTTATACGCAGACTTGCGTTTATTAAGTTCTTATCTCATTCTACATATCAGTTTATCAATGAATCTTTTTCCAAATAATATACTCACATCTCACATAGGCAAACTCTGCTATCTTTAACACCATCATATGCATATTTGTAGATCTTTGAACAAACATTTTAGGGTGGTATTTTTTCGTCCTTTTGATGGTTTTCTTTTTACACCTTTTCTTATTTTAGTATTTCTAAGTGGAAGTTTAGAGTGGTTTTATGGCTTGGTTTTATTGTACTTCTACCCAACACCATCAATTGTGTTGAGTGTCAAAAAAACCAACTAAAAAAATGAAGAGAAATAGAGTGAAGACCCATTATAGCAAAAGCAATAAACTCTACCTCCATAAGTCGTGGGCTGAAAATTGATGCCCTTGTTTGTAGATCCAAACATTGCTCACAAAACCTAATAATTAAGCTGTACTCGAAGACAAAAGCATTAGTATCATTTTATAAGAACAGTGTTGTTGTTGCCAATCTTAGTGCTCAAATAGTTAATGCATCATGCATCAATCCTAAAACCTCACATTGTTACAATGTTGAACTAGAAAAAGAAAATGAACCCTTATTGATGAACGTATAAGAAGATAATAACAACCTAAGTAAGGATAAGATTACGAACGAAGAATCTAAACTAATTATCGATCCAGTCCACCAACATTAAATTATAAAAATTATAACCTCACAAGAAAAAAACGGTAAATATAACATGTCCATCGTGTGCTTCAAAATTTTATTTTTGTTTTCTCGTATAAAAAACATTTCAATGTTGAATGAAATAAGGAAACCTCCACTAATAGGTGATTACAACAAAGATTTCTAATTGGAGAAAAAAATTTCTTTTGAAAAGTTTTACACCTCGTACTTTACCACTACCCCAACTATAATTCTTTCTTCCCTCCTTTACATTCTCTCTCCCTATATTTCCGTATAGGTCAATTTTTTTTTTTTTGAACTTTTCATTGATATAATGAAAAGAAACAAGTGCTCAAATTACAAGGAAACAAAGAGTCATACAACTCAAGAGAACTCCGATCAGTAGATGCACCAGATTATCTCAACTAGGTTGACACAATCTTAGCATCTTCATCATTTCCTATTACAAAATAACCTCAAAATGGAACATATAAGTCATTGACAAAACATCACAAAGACTTAAAATATAAGCAATATAATTAAGTGTTAGAAATAAAGGCACTCCACTTGAGGCATATGTCTTGTGTAGAGTAATCAACAAAGAACTTGGATTGTGAACTCTATGAAGATGCTAGAAGCCGTGCTGGAGCAAAACCCTCTGACCAATCAATGAGTTTGTCATGAAAGACTCTTTCATTCCGTTCGAACTAAAGTTCTGACAATATAGCTTGAATACCATTTGATCATAAAACTTGGGTTTTGCATGGAATTGAGGGACCACTCAGCAATTGCGAAACATTACCTCAAAAAGAATGAAAAAACCCAAGACACGCTAAAAATGAGAATGGGCATTGAAAAAATAAATGTTGTAGGTCCTTTCACTGGATGTTAAGCAAAGTGGGCAAATGGAAGGAAATAAATAATAACTTTTCTGCTTATGTTATAACGTGGCTTCATGGTTGAAGGTGTCGAAGATCATGATCCATACCAGAATGCTAATTCTTTTGGGGCTCTTAGACTTCCATAAAGCCCAAAAAAGCCCTTATTCATATAAGATGAAGCAATTAAATGCTTGGAAAGTGACTTAGCAGTGAACTTGCATGATGATTCCAAAGACCAAATTCTAGAATCAGGGGATTGGTGATGTAGGGATATTAAGGGTATTTTGGGCATTTCTTGTAAAAAGGGTATTTTGGATATTTCTTGTAAAATGACAATGTATTCTCTTTTTAAATTCAGTTTTAATTTTAGAATAGGTGTGACAAAACCCTTCTCCTTTCGGTCTATTTAAAGGAGGTTAGGTTAGTTAGTTAACTAGATGTGTACAAGCCCTTTCTCTTTGGGTCTATTTAAAGGGAACTTATCACTCATTTTAATCAATGAATAAAAATTTCAACTCCAAGATTCTTCCAAGATTTCTCCAAGACTCTTTAGTCTTCACCATTTGGTATCAGAGCGACCTCGTGAAGGGACCTCATGGCGAGTAAAGGGCTCGGTAAACTCCCCACTATTCTCCCCCTCTCTCCTAATGATGCTGAAGTATCTTTTTCCACTTCTCCTCAAATCACCAACCGAACATTAGGCAATCTATAAACTACTATCAACAGCATCAGGGATCATATGAGTGCTATGCAAAGTTCAATGGCGGGTTTGCAAAAAGCAATTGAAAACTGACTTTGGACGTGGGAAGAATGGTTGGTTTTCATCAAGAAGCACCGGTAGGACTCCAAGCTAGTGGAAACAATCAAGATCTACAAGAAGTTCAACAAAGGCCTGAAAACTAGCCTCAATTACTTCAAAGAAACCAAGATTTTCCTAGGAGAGTCCAAGAAATTCCTCCAAGAATTCAAGACCCAGCAAGAGTACATCAAAGATTGGAAGATAGAGGAGTGCAACTGCCAAATCCTGTTCATAATCATCAACATCTGCTGGTTTACCCACCTTTTAGACCTGTGCCACCAAATTTGTTGGGGTTGAATTCTGATTCATCCGAGGATGAAGACTTGGCTAGTCCCCAACCACATTACCAAGCAAGAATGATGCATCCACCTCATGGGAATAACCCACTTTTTCAACCAGAAATTCCTTTTGCACAAGCATAAGGGTATAGAGATCAAGATTATTATCAAGATTGGCATGGACAACCAAATTGGAGGCAAGAAAATGACTTTAGAATGAATATTGACATACTCACATATAATGGCAAGATGAATATCGAAATCTTTTTGGATTGGATGAAAAGCGTGGAAAATTTCTTCGGGAACCACCCCAGAACAGAAGGTAAAACTTGTTTCTTTGAAACTTAAAAGTGGCGCATCAGCATGGTGGGATCAAATTCAGGGCAATCGACGTTTATATGGTAAAAAACTTATCACTAGTTGGCCAAAAATGTTGAAATTGATGAAAAAATTATTCTTGCCAGCTAATCATGAGACTCCTTTACAACCAATTTTACCCCTCTTTAATACTTTCAATGTTGTAGACATCTTCCCTTATCCAACCTCAATGAGTTAAAGCTTTCAACTTAAAACTCGAGGACGAGTTTTAATTCAAAGGGGCCCGAGTTGATATAGGGATATTAAAGGTATTTTGGACATTTTTTTTTTGTAAAAAAGGGTATTTTGGATATTTCTTGTAAAATGACAGATTGTATTCTCTTTTTAAATTCAGTTTTAATTTTAGAATAGGTGTGACAAAACCCTTCTCCTTTGGGTCTATTTAAAGGAGGTTAGGTTAGTTAGTTAATTAGGTGTGTATAGGTCCTTTCCCTTTGGACCTATTTAAAGGGTCACTCATTTTAATCAATGAATAAAAGCTTCAGCTCCAAGATTCTTCCAAGATTTCTCCAAGACTCTTTAGTCTTCACCAATTCGGATAATGTTTTCCCTTCCAAATTGCTTAACAGCTGCTGGAATTCTGAAATCTATTCTTTTAGAGGTTGACGGAAGAGTAAATTCTATGTCGGTGGTTGTATCCCAGTGAGCACATTATCATTTGGGGTGGAGGCAACCCAAAAAATAAGAGGAAATGTTACCTTGAAAGGTCGATCCATGCACCAAGGATCACTCCAGAAAGAAATCATCAGGCCATTTCCCAAAAGGTAAGCTGCATATTTATTGAAATTGTTCGAGATTTTTGAAATATTAATTCATGGTCTGCATACTCGATCCAAATTTTCCAGTTGTATGCCAATGATAGGTATCAACACCATGTATACTTTGTCCAATTTTGCACCAAAATGCATCAGGCTCCTTCATAAACCGCCAATTCCATTTAAAAAGCAATGCCAAGTTTCTGTTTTCCAGATTTCCCATCCCAAGACCACCATCTGATAATTCCATACAGGTCAATTTCTTGAAATGGAAACACTCTTTTCATCAAAGTTGTGAAAAGAAACTAATGCTTAAACTACAAGATACAAAATAAAAGTCTTACTAAAAAACCAACCAGACCAAAAACCTCAATAGGCTCCTTTCTCCTCCAACTTTTCTATGTTTTGTTAGATTACCACTTTACAAGAACAACAAAAAATACAACGAACACTAAAAGATCGAATTATATTGCAATATCCAAGAAGTTACTATATAACATAGTCTTTCGAGAGGGTTGCACTTTCCAAAAGTCCCACCCCGGAAATTTTACTAAAAATCTTCGCTCCTCACTCCTAACCACCCTCTCTACAAACATTTCGTTCTTTGAAACCACGTAAAAATCAATCTTTCTATGAATTTACATAACAAGTCATTCCACCCAAAAAATATTTTTTTATGGTTTTCCTGGAAGAACTTTAATGTAACCTAAGTAGCCTAAAGGAATAATCCTCCAAGAACCAAGATTGTGGATCTTTTATTAAAATGATAATGTGTTTCATACAAGAGGGGAATATTCCTATATATAAAGTTTTATTACAAGTGGGGGATAAAAAGGGAATTAACCAAGAATATTGCCAAATTACCCAATTAACCCCTATTTTTCTTATATCATTCTACCCTCCCAAAAGAAAAATCGTCCTCGAGTTAAAAAGAAAAAATGAAACAATCAAGAAGTAAAATGAACTCATTCAATGGTATATGGCCAAACCAACCTCCTACATTTTGAACAAAATTATTCCGATTAAAGAAATAAATCCGAGACAAAAAATCCAATATTGCCACCAAAATATAAACTTCTCCATCGGCCATAAACCCAGAAAAGAAGTTTCCGCTCATTCAAAATTGTAATCATAGGACCAATCAATCACAAAAGAATTAATTTCCAAAGAGAACCTTTCAAGAATCACACAACTTTTGCTTCAAGTTTTTTGACATTGTGCTAAACGATTTCCAACGCAACCAGTGAGTCGTTCTTGGTTAATTTTTTTTTTATTTCCACCTTGACATTTAGGTTTCGATGTTCGATACCTCTTTGCCATCTTCTTCGTTGGATTTTTCTTCTTCACTCGAGACTACTTCCAAATTAACATTTTTAAATTCTTCTTTTTTATCTTGTACTTCGTTCCCGTGATTTTTGCCAAATCACCTCCATCAGTTACATGGGTCTCAACAAGATTTTTCTCAAATTTATCTTCAAGATTTTCTATTTGAAATTTTCCAATCACGATTCCTTTGTTTTTTCTACTGTATATGAAATCAATTTGTTCTTGAACTCTTGCAAATATTGAGTCATTTTTCCTAATGAATATTGGACTTCTTATGTTGTTTTCTTTATTTCCTCCAATGCTACAGGATCAAAGTAGTCTTTTGTTGGATTCTTGGATACGTTTCAATCTCTTAGTGTATAGAACTCATCCATTGATTTTCTTGAATCAACCTTTTTTGATTGTGTTTCATAACCAAAAGAATAATTTCATGTCTTGAACGTTTTTCTTGGGAGCCGTAAACATCTATTCTTGATGATTCTTGATGATTCTTGATGATTCTTTAATTCATCTGACTCTCAATCTTTACGTCGATATTTTGGAAAATGGGTTTGATTGGATTGTTGAACCCTTTTCCAATATTGTCACCTTCTTAATATGTCCCAAACTACCTTAGAAACACCATCGAAGTTACGAAAATCACTAGAACCAAATTTCCAATGTGGATAATGATAGGTTCTTTAAGAAAATCGAGTATGGGCAAAATTAGTATGTTAGAATTCTTCTTCTGAATCACTTGAGTCAGAATTCCAGCATTGGTTTTTGAAGTAAAATTGATTTTCTTGCCTATACCAACCAGGTTTTTTTTCTTGGACGGCTTCTTTGATCTGTAATAGTTCATTCTTGCAAAATCTTAAAAAATCTTTGGTTTCTTCTTTCTTTCTTGGAATTTTAAGGGTTCCCCCAATTAGATGTGTGTTGTTTGGCAACGAGCACAACTCACAAAGCTCCCTCTTGTGATTGGCATCACCAAGAGTTTCCTGATCTTCCACTGGCGGCAGTCAGCTTAGCCCAGACGGCTGCTCTGATACCAAATTGATGTAGCCTAAGTAGCCTCAAAAAGTAATCCTCCAAGAACCAAGATTGAGAATTTTTTATTAAAATGAAAATGTGTTTCATACAAGAGCGGAATGTTCCTATTTGTAGAGTTTTATTATAAGTATGGGTAAAAAGGGAATTAACCTAGGATATTACCTAATTAACTAATTAACTCCTATTCTTCTTACATCAAACTTCAGCTAAATACCACCAAAAATAAATAAATAAATAAACAGGTCGCAAATAGGTATATTGAAAAAAATAGTAAACTTCCATCACAAGATTAAAATAATGGTTTTTTATACGAAACCAAGCTTTCAATGAGAAAAGTGAAAGAATATATGGGCATATAATAATAATAATAATATTAATAGATCTTTCCAACAATAGAAAAAATATTACCTTGATAGTGCAACAACAGGATGTTTATCCGCTTCCATCACATCAGTAAACTGGGACTGTATAGCATTTGGAACCTAGGTTTAACATAGCATAAGCAAGTTAATCTTCAAGGAACCATTATTCATATTTTTTTAAATGAAACAAGACTTTCTATTGATAAAATAGAAAGAGATTAGTGCTCATGATACAATAAAACAAAAATAAAGCAAAATAAAAGCAACTACAACTAGTACAGGCAAATACAATAAAAAATAGCACTCAAAAAAGAGGTTGAAGGCTTTCGTTATTGGCCAAGCAAAGAGAACAAGTAGTAGGTGAAAAGCAATGAGAGGGAACCTTCTTTTGAAGGATGGAGGAGCAGTTCGATGACCCATAAAGCATAATCCCTATGAGAATACTTACTCGTCTAGGGTATTTGGATTTCCACAAGTCCTTATAAACAAGCTTATCAGTTATCCAAAGATACAAAAGAAACCAAATGCTTGAAAAGTAAATTTTTTAGAAGGATCTAAGCTCCAACTTCAACGATCTTGATGAAAAGCCACTCATTTACTGGATAAAGAACTCCGTAAACAATCAGAATTCTAATGATCTGACAAAGACATCAGTTACTAATTGGAGAACACTTTCTAACCCAACAAGTAAAATAAAAAACAACTCCAATGCACCAAAATTCAACACAATAAATTGACAGAGACATCAAATCAGGCCACAAGAAACTTCTTTCCATGTGAATTCGGAGCATGGCCATTGGTTACCCAACAAATCTTCTTGTAACGAGTCAAACATACACTTTAAGAATAAAGAAAGTTAACAAAGGACTATCCAATTAAAAGGCCTCTTGATTTACCAAACGACTCCACAAAGACCATCCAATTTCCTTGAGACTCCAAGGGGATTTGATGAAACGTGGGTCAAAGTTTTCCCTTTTTCTTTTCTTTTGTTTTTTTTTTTAATAAGAGAAATTTCATTGATGAATGAAATTACAAAAGAGAGGGGAAAGAAACCCCACAACCAAAGGAGTTACAAAAGACATCTCCAATTGGTCAAAAGAGTTAACTATAACAATTGAAATGCTTGGATAATTTACACCAAGATAGCAATGTTAAAAAAGAGGTCGAAATGTTGAGATTTGTTGTTGAAGAGGCGGTTGTTCCGTTCGAGCCAGACCGACCAAAGGAATGCTCTAACAATATGTTTCCATAGAAGACCTTTTCTTCCCATCAAGAACAAGGGAAAGGAAATGGTTGGTTTCCAAAGCAAGAAGAATGTGGTTCCAAAAGGCCATTGAAAAAGCACAGAACATGAATAAATGACTTATTCATTGTCCTTTTTGCAAAGAAAGCAACGGCTGGGAGACAACGCAAGTGAAGGGTTACGGCGTTGAAGCTTGCCGTGTATGAGGACTGCCCTGTGTGATAGCTCCCAAAGGAAGAATTTAATCTTTTTGGAATAGTGGTCGGACCAAATTCCATTGAATGAACCTGTAGAAGATAACCCATTGCTGACATACCTCAACTTCCATAACCATTTGTCTTCTGTTTGGAGGGGCTGATAGGTGGTGATTGTTTAAGAGAGTGTTGCCCATTCTTCAGTTTCCAAATCATTAAGATGTCTCCGAAAACGGAGATTCCACCCACCATTCGTCCTATTCCACAAATTAATGACTATAGCTTCTTTTGCAAGAGACAAAGCATAAAGGTTTGGAAAAGATGTATGCAACTGTAAAACCTGAACCTTACTTTCCCTTTTTAATTATGTTTATTGTTAAAAATAAAGAATAGGGAAGAGAAGAACAAGAAGATTACGTGAAAACCCTAGTACAGGGAGAAAAACCACGATATAAAGACTTTTATTCTTTTAAATCTGATACACTGAATACACAGAGACACACTGTATAAATAGATAGTAGAAAACCTTAAGGGTCTACACAATTACATAAACGCCCCTAAGTTAATAACCCTATTTTCAACACTCCCCCTCAAGTTCGAGCATAAATATCGACAAGGCCCAATTTGCTTACACAATAATTAAAATTTTGTCTCAGTAACCCTTTTGTAAGTACATCAACAACTTGTTGGTTTGAAGGAATATAAGGGATGCATATGTTTCCACTGTCCAACCTCTCCTTAATGTAGTGTCTGTCTATCTCCACGTGTTTAGTTCTGTCATGTTGAACTGGGTTGTTTGCAATATTGATGGCAGCTTTATTATCACAAAAAAATTTCATCGGAAGTTCATTATCTTGCTGGAGATCTGATAATACTTTCTTCAACCAGATTTCTTCACAAATCCCTAGACTCATGGCCCGATACTTAGCCTCAGCACTACTTCTAGCAACAACTCCTTGTTTCTTACTTCTCTAGGTGACTAGATTTCCCCAAACAAACATACAATACCCAGACATCGATTTTCTATCAACAACAGACCCTGCCCAGTCAGAATCAGTGTAGGCTTCAACAGATCGTTTATCAGTTTTCCTGAACATTAGGCCTTTACCAGGAGTTCCTTTTAGATACCGAAGAATATGTTCAACTGCTGTCATATGATCCTCACAAGGAGCTTGCATAAACTGACTCACAGCACTTACTGCATAAGAAATATCAGGTCTTGTGTGAGACAAGTATATAAACTTCCCGACTAATCGCTGATACCTTTCTTTATTAACAGGAATTCTATCATTTTTATCACCGAGTTTCGCATTGTATTCTACTGGTGTGTCAACAGGTTTACACCCAGTCATACCTGTTTCTTTTAGCAAGTCCAGAGTATATTTTCGTTGAGAAACTGATATACCTTCTTTTGAGTGAGCCACTTCCATTCCCAGAAAGTATCTTAGCTTCCCGAGGTCTTTAATTTCAAACTCTCTGGCCATCTCTGTTTTTAGCCTCTTGACCTCTACATCATCATCTCCAGATAAACAATGTCATCAACGTAGACAATAAGAACAGTTATCTTCCTTGATGTTGATCTTTTTATAAAAAGAGTGTGATCAGAACATACCCCTGTGCTTTCACAAAAGTTGTGAACCTGTCAAACCAGGCCCTTGGAGACTGTTTTAATCCATATAGTGACTTCCTCAATCTACACACCTTTTTTTTTAATTAACTCTCGAACCCGGGAGGGGGACTTATAGACTTCCTCCTCAAGTTCCCCATTCAAAAATGCATTTTTAACATCAAGTTGGTGTAGAGGTCAATCTTTATTCACAACAACTGACAAGAGCACTCGGATCGTGTTAAGTTTAGCCACAGGTGAAAAAGTTTCGAAATAATCTACTCCATAGGTTTGAGTAAAGCCTCTTGCAACGAGTCTAGACTTGTACCGGTCAATCGTCCCATCTGACTTGTACTTTATAGTAAACACCCATTTACATCCAATTGTCTTGTGCCCTTTAGGCAAAGTCACCGGTTCCCAGGTTCTATTCTTTTCAAGAGCTCTTATTTCTTCCATAACAACAGACCGCTATTCTGGTTTTTTCATTGCAACACTTATGTCATCTAGAACCACCTCAGTGTCCAAACTAGTAGTGAATGCTTTGAACTCGAATGCCAGATTACTATATGTCATGTAACTATGCATAGGGTATTTAGTACATGAACGAGTACCTTTCCTCAGAGCTATAGGAAGATCAAGTGATGCATCACGTTCTTTCACCTCTCCAGGCTCCTCACCATGATCGACTTCATCCTTTGCAGTTTCAATCATTTCATCCTCTGCAGTTTCCCCTTCTGTCACTCTTTTAGTATTACTGCTACCTTCTCCCTTGTCTTGCCTGCCTTCATCAATCTCCATACATATATCAACATCATTAATTTCAGGAATATACGTACCTGGACCTGGTGGCGGGTCTGACTCCTACACTGGAGCCAGCAGTTCTGGTTCAACAGGTGACACTGCTTCCTTCCTGAGATTCTTCCAGTAGTAAGTTTTCCAAGGAACTTGATTGGTAGGAAGCACCAGACTATCATGCTCAGAACTAGGGTTAGACAAGGTTTGAATGGATGCTGACTCTAAAGGAATAGCATAAGATGACTAGTTAGTCTCTTCATTTATGTTCTCCCCCTGAAGATGACTAACAGGAAAAAACGACTGATCCTCAAGAAAGGTGACATCCATGGAGACATAGTATTTCCGAGACGACGGGTGATAGCACTTATATCCACGTTGATGGAGTGGATATCCAACAAAGACACACTTCTGAGCACGAGGAGTAAATTTCGTGCGGTTTGGACCATGGGAGTGAACAAAAGCAACACAACCAAAAACCTGAAGAGAAACATCAGAGATCAATCGAGTAGTTGGAAAGGACACTTTAAACAATTCTAAAGGAGTAGGAAGATTAAGGATACGAGAGGGCATCCGATTAATGAGGTGGGCAGCAGTGAGAACTGCATCTCCCCAGAGGTATGACGAAAGAGTAGCAGATAACATAAGAGACCGGGCTACTTCAACCAGATGCCGTTTTTACACTCAGCTACTCCATTTTGTTGCAGAGTGTAAGCACACGAGCTCTGGTGGACAATACCCTTAGAAACAAGGAAATCGTTGAAGGAGGTATTAAAACATTCTTGCCCATTATCACTTCTTAAAATCCCAATCTTTGTTTTAAATTGAGTTTCGACAGTTGTATAAAACTATTGGAAAACAAAGGATACTTCAGATTTGTCAGTAAGAAGGAAAATCCAGGTGAGGCGGGTGTGATCATCTATAAATGTGACAAACCATCGTTTTCCAGTGGAAGTAGTAACCGGTGAGGGACCCCATACATCACTATGAACAAGAGAAAATGGACTCGAGGGTTTGTAAGGCTAAGAACGGAAAGAAACACGATGTTGCTTGGCACGAATACACACATCACAATAAAAGAAGAAGTACTAACATTGCGAAATAAATGAGCAAATAAATACTTCATATATTGAAAATTCGGATGTCCTAAGCGGAAATGCCATAACATAACATCATGTTCAGAAACAGAGAAATTTAAAGACATAAACCCAGTTGGTGATCATTCCTAGAGGAAGCTTCGTTAGAAAGGAAGTATAGTCCCTTATCGTGCCGGGTAGTGCCAATCGTCATCCCCGATTTCAGATCCTGAAACAAAACGGAATCTGGTGAGAAAATCGCCTTACACTTCAAATCTCTTGTTATTTTATTGACAGATAACAAATTATACGATATTTTAGGCACATGTAAGGTATCACGTAGAATTAAACCATTAAACGGAGAGATATTGCCTTTTCCCGCAACAAGGGCAAAAGACCCGTCTGCAATTCGAATACGCTCATTACCAACACTTGGGTTATATGACATAAATAACTCTGAGAAACTCGTAAGATGATCGGTGGCCCCTGAATCCACAATCCATGGTTTTTTACCATTTATACTAATCAGGCCAAAAGAAGGGAAATTACCTGACTGTGCAATCGCACACATCCCAACCGTACTCAAGTTGTGCTTACTGTCACCAGAAGATTGCTTCTAAGTTTGTTCATCTACTGAGTCACTTACCAGGGCACGACTAGTATTAGATTTGTCATGAGACTGTCGTCGCCTGCTGTTTAGGGGCTTTTCGTGTAATTTCCAACACTGGTGTCCTTTGTATGCCAAAGCTTCTTACAATGTTCACAAACAGGTGGGGGTTTTTTATCACCATCAGCACCGGACGACTTGGCGACGAAGGCGGCTGCGTCAGTAGTAGAAATGGGATTATTCATGGCACACGACCGATCCTCTTCCAGCCGTATTTCAGAGCAGACTTCTCTGAGTGAAGGAGTAGGGCGCTGGTCCAATATCCGACTATGGACACCATCAAATTTAGAGTTTAATCCAGCCAAGAACACATAAACATGATTTGCCTCCTCAATCTTCAAGTATTGGGCCCCATCCTGTAGACAGTTCCAGACAATCTCTCTACACAAGTCCATCTCCTGCCACAGCATTAATAGTTTGTTAAAATAAAAAGTAACATCCATGGATCCTTGTTTGCATTCATGGACCTGTTTGTGGAGTGTATATAGCCGAGAGGCATTCTGTCTTTTAGAGTATAGATCTTGCACTGCCTCCCAGATATCCTTGGCAGTTGCAGCATATAGCAATGGTCTTCCTATCTGGGGTTCCATACTATTTACCAAAACAGAACGTAACAATGAATCTTCTCCTTTCCAAATTCGTTCTTGTGGATCACCTGGGGCTGGCTTTGGAATTTCCCCTATCAAATATCCAAACTTGTGACGCCCTTCCAAGGCCATTCGAATTGATTGGGACCATGAGAAATAATTCTGGCCATTTAATTTTTCCCCTACGATAAATCCTACAGAATTACCCATCGAACTAGATAAGTAGGAAACATTAGGCACAATAGGTAACGAGTTTACCCGATTTTATGAATAAACCGGTTGAGGATTTGCACCGAACATTGTATCCAAATCAGAAATCTGTTGTTGTAGGTAAGCCAACCGTTGTCTCACATCGTCTGGGTAACGGGTTGAACTACAAGCGGCTAGAAACGGTGCTAGTCGGCTGGGCTGTTCAAGATATCCAGCTCGTTCACCGCCCCCGAAGTCATTCCTTGCAGCAGCGAAGGCCTTGTCGTGGAAGGGTTGGCCGGTGCAAAACCCACCGGATCAGAGCAGATGTTGAAGGGTCGGTTCTGCCCATCGCGGGTCTGCCCTTATTCAACCTGGAATGACCAGATCTGCCCTTGTTCAACCCGGAACGACCCAGTTTGCTCTAGACCGGTACCGATTCTGCTCAGATCGGACCGATGAGCTTGTTCTTCAAGTCCAAGGTTGCCGATTCTACCCAGATCGTGGTCGACTCTCCCCAAGTCGTAAGTCGTCTGTTCTTTGCGGCCAGCACCGATCGCGACCGGACACTCCACCTGTTGGTCGATTCTTCCCAGATCATTGTTCATCTGCTCTTCTCGGCCAACTCCTATTGCGACCGAACGATCCACCTGTGACTCCCAAGTTCGGTTCGTTTCTACGTGGAGAATCCCAATTGGCACGATCTGATGTGGGCAACTCTCCGATGACTGCAACTGGATAGCAGAAAGTAACTCCGGTAGGGCAGCCTGAAAACACTCTTTTACAGTTGCTCAGATAGCCGTTTTCATGTCAAAACTCGAAGACCCATCAGCAGAAGAAGATTGGGGTTGATTCTCTTCCATAACGGCTAGAGTTTCGTCATCTTGCTCTAATACCATGTTAAAAATAAAGAATAAGGAAGAGAAGAACAAGATTACGTGGAAACCCTAGTATAGGGAGAAAAACCATGATATAAAGACTCTTTCTTATTCTTTTAAATCTGATACACTGAATACACAGGGACACACTGTATAAATAGACAGTAGAAAACTCTAGGGGTCTACACAATTACATAAACGCCCCTAGGTTAATAACCCTATTTTCAACATTTATTGATTGAGTTTAGTAAAGTACTGGGGTTAAATATTCAATTTAGATTGGAATTGTGCGATTTGGGTAAAGGATAAGTTTTGAAGAAGGAAAATGTCTAAGTATGGGAAACTTGGCTCTCAGATACTTATTAAACTAGTCTTGCAAAAAGAAATTATGGCTAAGTGTTAGTCTTGATGAGTGGTGGCTGAGTATTGAGTAAGCATAAGGCAAGCATTAAGTAGATGCTGCCGAGCATCGAGTATTTGCAATCGAGGAAGGGTCGAGTGTCGAGTATAAGCGATCGAGGAAAGGTCAAGCATCGAGTCTGAACGATCGAGGAAAGGTTGAGAGTTGAGTATGATCGATCGAGAAAGGATCGTGTATTGAGCAAGCCATTGAGCACCGAGTATCGCATCGAGCATCAAGTTCTTCCCATCAAGTATTCAGTAGAGAACCATCAAAATTCCATCAAGGAATGACTCTTCTTCCATCGAGGATCGAGTTCTTCCCATTAAGGTAAATCACCATTTCAAGCAAGTTTGTAGAAGGAACTTTTGCAAGATAAGGTCTGGGGTTTGAGTTGCATATTTTGGAAGTTAAACCTAGGATCTTTGATTAAGCAGGGAGTTGCGGTTTAGGGCCATCGAAAAGATTTAAAGGCCCAGGTCAAACCACAAGGAGTTTTACACTGAAATTTGGAGGTAACATTGTTAACAAGATTCTAAGCATGTTTGAAAAAGGAATTTTCTTAAAATGAGTTCTGGTTTTCGAGTTGTTGAATCTGGAATTTGTGGACGAACAAGCAATTTCTTGCTAAGTGTAAGCTTGATTTAAAAAGAGTAGTCTCAAAAGGGAGACCAAAGCAGTAACTAAAATTCTTATTCTTATGTATAGGAGCGACGTCCATTGGGGAAGCCTACCAAGCCTAGGAAAAACAAGCCTAAACACCCGTGAGTGACTAAATGTCTTCAAAAAAAAATATATAAAAGGAGCATGCATTCCAAATGAATTTCATGCTAAGGTTTATGGGTTTTCCAAGCAACTAAAGTCTATACTTATGATTTTAAAGATTTCATGGCATTTCCTTAAGCATGATGTTTTAAGCTATTTAAATAAGTTTTACTAATTCTAGCACATGTCAAGATTGAATGCTTAAGTATTGCAAAACTAAAGGTTTATAAATTGTGAAGCATGTGTGTTGAATTGTGATAATGCTCTTATGGTGAAAGCTAGGTAAGTGCTATTCCTAAAACTTATTGTGCTCAAACCTTCTATGAATATTACGATTCTAATAAACTGAATGCCGAAAGTATAGAAGGTATCCGAGGAAGTACCTAAATGTGGACGGTACTTAGTATACTCCAAGTGCACATAGGTAGTTCTGTATGAAAGGCTGAAGTATGGGTTTCCTAGCCACAGTCATTATAATGGGACCGAAGTATGGGTCTCACGACCATGAATGGACGTTGAGAGCTTGAGTTATGAACGCTCGTTCTCAACTAAGGTTTAATAGTATATTCGATTATGATGTTATGATTAATGTATGATACTACGTAAGTTGCTTGAGATTATTTCCAGCATATTTATATGTTTAAAATAATATATGTTTGAAAGGCTTGAGACGAACTGTTTTTCTATGAGTCACTCACTGGGCAACCAACTCACTGTTTTCAAATGTTTTCCTTTTTCCCAGGTAGCGGTCAGATTCCTCGCAGTTGAACCCATTGTTGTTTGCCACTCAAAGTTCGATTAGGAAGGAGGAAGCTTAGGTTAAGCTTGTTTTGATGTACACATGTTCGAGAGAAGTTGGGGACTTGTGGATTTTATTTTAGGACCCATGTTTCGTTCTTGTGTTGTTTTGTTGGACATATGTTTCGTTGTTTCTGAATTGTATTTAAGTTGCTTGCTGGTTAAAGTCATGGTTATTTTACTGCTAAGTCGTATTTTGCATATCAAGGTTTTTAAGCAGGTTTTACTTAAGTTAGGTAGTAAGTGCTGGCAAGTAGGTCAGTAACTGCTACCGTTATATCTCCTTTCGGTTTTAGAGGGTAGACTGGGAGGGGTGTGACAAGTTGGTATCAGAGCATAAGGTATTGGGAATGAGAGAGAGTTCATGCATATGTCCAGGTCCCAGTCCCAGTGGTATGAGTCCCTAATATGTGTACTATTATTTAGGTAAAGATGTCGAGACAAAGTGACAGGTGAAGCAAGCAGGCGGTGGATAGGAATACTGACCCAACCAAGTGTGCAAAAGCTTCTCTATGATTTTCATCATCCTTTCCCTCATTAGACCTTTGAAACAAGTGTGCAAAAGCTTCTCTATGATTTTCATCAGAAAACTTTTCCTTTGAATTCAAAAGCAAAATGTGAACATCAAATGAATCATCATCTGAATCATCTTTAATTGAGGAGTTCTTTGAAGACGAACGAATCTTTGAAGAGTTAAGATTAGGCTTTGACGAAACTCAAGTTGGGACTTACACGAGTACAACCTTCTTCAGTAAGATCAAAATTAACTTCTAAAGCACCTCTTCGAGAATAATGCTTCTCCAGGATAGATAGAGTGAACTGGCTCTTTTCCTTCCAAAGAGGATGATGCAAATACTAAAAAAGGTTGATTTCTATTAATTAATTGAGGAGAGGGAGGAACATTTAGCTTCGATTAGATGTCCAAAAAAAACCATCGTTTTTAATGATTGAAGGAGAGAGAAGATGAATTAATGGCCCACTATCTTCTGGAGAGAGAAGATAATTCTTATTAATAACCAAAACATCATTATGTAACACTCCAGGCCCAGATTTGGAATCCAGATTCGACACCTTCAAAACTTCTCTCAGCCACCTTGGAACCCTTCATTTCAATAGAGAACCATTCAGCTTCATCTCTTTGAAATGATCCTGAGACTTAATCCTATCAAAAGCCAAGATGGAATCTCTGATCATCTCCCAAAAAAAACTACCTTTCTTATATATACGACCTCACAATCATTTCTCATCTTCTTTCAAAAGAGCACGTCTCCATCAAGCCAGCTTCAAACCATTGCAAAGATGATAATTGAGGAAGAAAGGAAAATCTTCCGTTTAAAAGATCATTCTCATCTATTCAAATACAAAAATAAGCATCGTGAATGCAGCAACTTTAACTTCCATACTCACTAAGGATAACTACAGATAGGAGGACTTTAAGCCAAATGTCAATTAGAGGAAGGTTAACAAAAAGGGGTGAGAAAAAGGAGGAAGGATAAGAGAGGAAAAATCATTATTCTTTCCTTGGTTCCTGAACCATTATTCATATCATGCATATTTATAAGCAAGGCTTCTACCATTATTCAATCGCATAGCAAATGCAAGTATTAAATTAAGAATAAGGAAACAACATTTTCTCTTACAACAGTACCCTTCCAAGAAATGAGCAAAACATAAGAAAATAATTTCACGCTAATTCTCAAAGCCTTCAATTTTTTCGTTGATTAGTGATGATATAATTGAATAAAATGTTGCATAAAAATTAATGGAAACGGAATTCCTATAGTTATCACAACTTTAACCTAAAGAACCAATCCTATAATTTGTCAAAGACCAATAACAGGAACGAGAACAACCATATGTTGACGAACAAATTCTAAAAATTGAAAAGTGAATATTCCTTTCTTCAATACTCAAGCTGAACATCTCAAAAGATAGGGAACTGCAAAAATGTATACAACACGGGTTCTATGGTAAATACAGAAACTTTCTAAGTAAATCAAAGCAATGAGAAACCATACAACTAACTACTTTTGTCCAAAAATAGGCTTACCAACGGTGTTTCCCCCTCCACTTCATCAGCAAGCACGTGCCCAATTATTAACAGAAGAGAGTAAATTTCTTCCAGTGTTTCAGTTGGATCATTGATGCCCCTTCCCTACAGACACCATGGACAGAAATATATAAATCTTCACATTATGTGGAGACAGTAAAAATACTAAAAGAAACCAAAAAAGATAGTTATGAAACAAGGCTTAATGTACAGACGTGGAGGATACCTAGATGCTGAATATTGATGGGTATTAATTAATAGAACTAGAATCACATAAAGGCTTTCAAGTGAATGGTTCACATTGAGAATAGAACAAGCTCCCTGGAAATTGATAAGTCTCGAATTATATATTTACTGATTTGGCAAAGCCAAGGGAGTTTCGAGAGCTCCCCCCTCTCCAGAATGCTCAACAGAGCTAACAATGCCTTCCCCCTCAACCTCACGGCCTTAATAAACCTTCTCACAACCCTATACAAACAACATACAACTACCCAAAGCTAATCCCACTTAATAAGTCTTATAACAACCATATACAAACAACATACAACTACCCGAAGCTAATCCCCACAAAATCACAACACTAGTATTAACCCCACAAACAGCCCTCTAGTATTTACAATTCCTGACCCTTGCTTTCTCCTTTTCTTACGTGAATACAACTTGAAACTTTGGGGGTATCAAAAATATATATCCATTGGTACAATGTCACCCCATTTGAAATATTCTTATTCTTTTCATGAGCGACATAAATATGTCAGATCAGGAGAGCATTCTTGACTTTGTTAGTTTAAATGAAGATACTGCACACATGCATCCAAGTAGCACCTGACATTTCATTTCTTCAAATAAAAAGTTGATTAATAAAAACATGAACAGCTTAGCCAGGTTGATTTAAAACTAAAATCTTGGAAACAAGCATCTTCCAAATAGCCATTTCATTTCTTCTTGTAGGCATCAAGAGCTAATAAGCTTGATCAGTTCCTAACTCTCACACTTGAGACACTTTCTATCACCTAGTTACATTTTGGGGGTTTCACCATTACATCTTGAAGACGTGGCTAATTTAATCAAAGGTTTTTCTTTTAGAAAAAAAATATACACACACATACACGTCAAGTAGTTAACCATTGTATTCCTAAGGATAAGAAACTTTTGAATGGTCATTGTACTTCGTCTAATAGATATTAAATAGTTTACTTAGACTTTATCAGTTGCTGACTCTCATGCTTGGGATGATTGTTTCCCTTGAGCTAGATGGGTCAAATGATTGATGAACTCGAACTACAAATCAGGTTAACTCTGAATCCAGCAAGGTCTAATCCTTTTTTTTCACCTTTAAAATATTGAAACCAAACGGCAAACCCCCATTATTCAAGCAGTTAACACCATAGAATGTTCCGCAAAGGTATCCTTAGTGCATGGAAAGGGGAACCTGATTAAGCTTAGAGAGATGCTCTGAAAACAATCCTATGAGGAAGGGAACTGTGAGATTTATTGCTGCCCTCGCAATTAGAGCATAAGCACTTAATCTTTCATCCATGGCTGTAGAAGCAAGAAAATGCAAATAATGACAAACTGTAGCAGGTACGTTGGCAATTATAATAATTGTTCTGAAAACTAGTTTATTATAATTCTTTCTCACCAGAAACAGAAGCTTGAAAATATTCAGACTCGATATTGTCATCAGCTGAGACAGATGCAGCTGCAACCATATCACCATTAGCTAATAATATAAATTAAGAAAGGATTTCTCAAATATAGAAGGAAGCCCTAACCACCTTTTAGCTCTGATTTGACGATTAAAGCAAACAGGTTAGCTGCAGCGCTGATACCTTCATGTGGAAGCAATGAACTCTGACCACACCTCTCTAATGGCTGAAGCGAGCAAGGGGAAAAGAAATCTAAATTTTAGACTACTAATTGCAATCATTAGTTCCAAAATCATATAATGATAGAAATATTTAAAATGTACAGATAAGTATTCGTCCAATTAAATACTGCAATTTATCTTCAACCAAGCGCAAGCAATAGTGTTTCTGGACTAATAGTCAACAAAACCTTTTAGTATTAAAGCCACTACCTGAGAGGCATAAGATAGACAGAACAGGACACAGTCCTCTAAAAACTAGGACAAGACAATCTAAAGATATTTTTAGAATGACGTGCCCTAGTGTTTGGAAGAAAAATGGAAGAAGAATCAAGGCAGCATAAATACATTGTTCTTGGTAATGAAGATTGACTAGTTCAAACTTAATACAATTACAAGATAATTTATTAAATATTAATTGCTACATACTATGAGGAGGGCAGTCCAGGAATCAAGTAAAATATCACGGGCCTGCCAACTCCACGTCTCCTCATCACTGTTATGGGTCATAAGAACCTTTACAACTTCACCCATTAAACTAGATAACAGTTGAAGGGTGCCAAATGGCCTGGAATATCAATGGAAAAGAATCCAATCAAATATGACCAACCATATAAATTAAAAAGACTATCAATGTGTTACTGAATCACAAGTTACGTTCTTTTACTGACCTGATTGATTTAAGTAGTTGGTCAAACACAAAGGGCGTTGTTACGGTTGCAATGGATAGCAATGCACGACAACCATCAAGCATTTCACTTAACCCAAGAAAAAGATATTGCACATGAGAAAAAGAGACTAAGTATCGAACAGAAGGATCGTCATGAAATCAAGAGTGCAAGTTAACCTTTCACATTTTCCATTTTCAATCGCTTTCGAAACAGAATCCGGAGGATCAATCCACTGTATTATCCCCAAAAGGAGCTGTAATAGATGATTTTCATGCATCTGCCCATTATCTGATCATTAAACAACTTTCTTACTACAACAGAAACTATTAGATTCATGATGTAAAGTATTACTATAAAACGCGGAAGAAGCCGAGAGACGAAAAATTTCCACTGCTACCGTTGTAATAGCATGTATAAGAGCTGAAATGGATTTGGTCTATAGGTTGTACAACCGTGTCCTTTAAGTTCTAAAAATTCATCCATAACAAACTCCAAGCTAGTCAAGTGAATAACTTCACTAGAACTGAAAGGCACAGTGATACAATCAATAGAATCAACTAATTAAGGTCATCATGAGATTAAAAAATATTTCTTTACCATAGAGACAAAAGAATATGCAAAGAATATCAAGGATAGAAAAACAAAACATGTGGAAACTTGAGTATCAAAAAAAAAAAAAAAATGTGGCAACTTGAGACACAGATAGGCAAGGAGGCAGCATTTACCAGAATGAAATATTGTCCCTGCCAAGGAGCAAAATTGTACGATTAGCTTTCGAGCAGATACGGCTATAGGGCAGTCAAGCCAAAAGGCTTGACATGAAAACTTCTGTCGAAGTGCGGCATATAAATTCAAAAGCCATGAAATATGGCCACTTGAAATCAAAACATCATGCCAAGCAGGACCAAGCTACAACCAAAGAAGAGAATGAAGACGTCGTAAAAGACTAGACAGCACAAAACAATAGTTATACAACTGACACCTTTATAACAAGAATTGTATGGTAGAATAACCTACCTAAACAAAAGCATTAAACAGATAAAAGAACAGTGACTAACTTCCATCCAACAGATTTTGTGTGATGACACACCAAAGAGTGCAGAAAAATGATAATGCATCCTAACACATCAAAGAAGATGGCTCAAGTTTTAAACAACAAACGTAGACACAAAAAATTTAATTTCTAAAGAAGAATTATAAACTTATTGTGATTAAGGTGATAACTTAAAACCCATTTCAACATGGCTAAGATGATTACTGGTATGACCTTCTCAACAGAGACATTGATGGATGCTACTGCCCCAAAGCCAAGCCACTTTAATTGATGGTAGTCCTTTTCTTATGAAAAAAGCTTGATTTCCATTGAGAAAAAGGATGAAAGAACACACAGACACACAAAAAGAGAAAAGCCCACAAAAAGGAGCCAGACTGCAAGAAGGAACCAGACCACTTTCATTGATGGTAGTCATATTATGAACTCCTCCTTGGTTGCCAATAGAGCACTAATGACCATAAAAGAAAAAGGAATAACGTTCTTGGGTTTCAAATTGATTGAAAAGGCCTTTGATAACATTAGTTGGGATTTACTAGATTATGATCTAATGTCAAGGTGCTTCAAGTCAAATAGAGGGGTTGAATTCATAATTGCCTACAAAGTTCAAATTCTCCTGTTTTCTTACACAATCCTAAAAGTCGATAAAGATGTCAAGATGAACAGAGAGACTCCTTCCACTTATAAACTGAATAGTTAAGCTGAGAGAGCAGTTTAATATTACAGTATGAAAAGTTATACCGATATTGGAAAGGACAAGAATTTCTTTTTAAAAAATTGGGACTACAACGATGTTTGGAGAGAATTTTATTCTTTATTCTTTTCTGTCCAAAAATGTAAAATATTTAGATATAATTTTCTCTCTCTAGAAATCCTAGAGGGGGGTCTTCTTCATTATTGTTCTTTTGTTTTAAATGGCTTATATTTTGCTTTTCTAAGACAATTTCTTAATTACTTCTCGTGTAGTACTTTGTTTAGAATATTTTGTTTATAAATGTGCCTTTGATCTCTTTATCTCTTATTTAAAACTTCCACTTTCTATCTTTCAAGTGCACTATTCTTAATTATCCATGAACATGACTGAAAGCAAACCCAAATTCAATATGATAGTACAAAAATTCAATTCACTTGACAACTTAAAAAATTAATTCTAACAACACAGCACCAGAAGCAGAAATTTGGTCACCTGCACCAAGTTATACTCAGATCTCTTGGTTGTATCACCATGATCCTTGACTCCAGCATAGTAAAAGCTTACATTAGCTTTAGCACCAACAATATTACAAAAATCCCAGTTCAAAATTTGAAACATCAGACGTAAAGCAGCCGTACAAACTTTGACTTCTGGAACCTCAGTCTGAGAATCAATTATTATATTGGTGACAGTTACAGCAGCATCTTTTGCCCAACAGTAAAACGTCTATCATTCAAGTCATACAAAAAGATAACGGTTGATAGAATGTCAAATTAAGGGGAAAAAAACAAGAGACATACTAGGCAGAACCAAAGTAGGTCATTTTAATTTAAAACGGCTTCCAAAAAAAATAAGTAAAATAAATTCAAGAACCTTCAAGTAGTTCAACTCCAATGATCTCCTGCATTGCTCATGAAACTCCCTAGGAAGACCCATAGCACTTGACGTAGAGGGTGAAAATTCCGATACCTGTTGAAGGGAAAATAATTAGCATTATAAGATTAAATTTGGACATAACATTATGAAGCTATTGCTAAAAAATAATCCTTCAATTAATAAGAACCCATTTAATGATGATTTTCCTTTTTCTGAATTACCATAGTAAGAACCCATTTAATAATGATTTTCCTTTTTCTGGAAGTACCATTTTTTAAAATTAAACTAGTTAATAATAATTTCTTTGTTTAGACTTCCATCGTTAAGTACCTAGGAATCTAAGCCAAATCTCAGAACAAAAAAATAGATTCTTGAAGAAAAATAGTTATAAACTAAAACGAATAATTTCAAATTAAATTAGAAAAAGGGAAAAACTATACCAGCAAACCTTTTAAAAAGAAAACATAAAAACCAGACAGAAAAAATCAATGTCAAAGAGCCTTAAATGATTTAAGAAAATGTATCTTACCAATGACTCCAGGAAGTTAACTCCACAAAATTGCACATCAACACCATGAACACCATGAATAGACTGATTTATCTGTAAGTGCAAAACAATTCGTCATGACATAAAAAATAATGGTTATCAAAATTCCAAACCAAGATTTTTGGAAACCAAGAAACATCAAAATTCCAAACCACAATAAAAAAAAAAAAAAAAGTAAAGAAAATAACATAATAAAAAAAATATGAGAACTATTTAGGTAACAAAATCTGGATCATTGTGAAAAGAAGATTCCACGCAAAATCCTGAAACAGAATTTTTCTTTTTTTAACAAGGAATAACTTCTCGTTGTTGTCCTAAAAAAGAAAAAACCAGAAATAGCTTCTCATTGATATAATAAAAAGGAATAAATGTTCAAGGGATACAAACTCCCAGAGAGAGTGAAGAAAATAAGATAAAAACAGAGCAAATACACATTTAAAGAACTAAGAACTTTCTAATATCTTCAATTGAAAGACTTGGGGAGCTTGCAAATGAATGATGAAGCTATGAATAAGGACTCCACCAAACACTGAAAACCAACCAATAGCTACTTTATATCTTCCCAAAGAAAACCAAGAAGCATTCAGCTATCAAAAAAAAAAAAAAAAACCTTTTAAAACCAATCCGAAGGCAGCCTGTAGCAACCAAATCAGAAAGTTTCTCAATACCAAAAAAATTAATTCCATCAAACTCCCAATCCTCAAGCCAAATCTGCACAACTCCACAAAAAATACTTCAACTTTTCAAGAACTATCCCATAAAAAGAAGCTTTGGGAAACCATCACAACCAAATAAGTAAAAATTCTCTTCATGCAAAAAAATCCAATTACCTCAGGGGGACTTTGCAAATTTTTTTTTTTTTTTTTTTTAAAAGGAAACAAGTCTCTTTATTCATTAAGAAAATGAAGTGAGATTAATGCTCAGAATTGTAGGGAAATGGGTGAAGAATAAAGAAATAAAAGGGGAAAATTTTTTTAGGGTGCAAAGTTTGGCTCTCGGGTGAAGTGGTGAGAACCTAGCAAGGGAAAATATGGCTAAGTGTTGGTTGGGTGTAGCCTATGCATTAGCCTTGTGTTGGGTGTTGGAGACAAGCTCTTATGCACTAGTCTTGCTTTTAGAGGTTAGACGAGCTCTTGTGGAGGCCAAGTGTGGCCGAATGTGGGAGAGCTAGGAGTTGGAGTTGTGCACACCAAGGTGGTCTTGTTGAACACATGCAACCCTATGCGTTAACAAGGCATGCGGCAGCCGGAGGGCTTGTGAGGTTAGAGAGCATACGGGCAAGGTATGTTGACCGTTGGTGCAAGGCTAGGCGCTGAGCCTAGTGCACACATGCGAGGGATGCGATGACCATGGGCGTGTATGCTGACCAGTGCGCGGCGACGAGCGCAAGGCACTAGGTACACGATGCGCGCTAGAGCTATGCAATAAAGTTAGGAAGCATGCAATGAGGTTACGATACGCGCTGGAGCTATGCAATGTAAGGGCGAGGCAATGGTGCAAGACTGAGCGCAAGGCTGGGCGCAAGGCAATGAGCGCAAGGCACCTGAGGCATGTGATGCTCGATGGTTATGCGTTGAGGACGGCTCATCACCTGGTTGGTGATGTGGTAAGACTAAGCTATGCATGGGTTAGGACATGCGCTGGTCTAAGAGCATGCGACCATAGGAGGGACGCGATAACCTCAAGGTGAGCTATGCGTTGGTCAAGGTTGGGTGATGCACTATCTGAAGGAGCCATGTGGCCAAGTGATTGCAAGTCATATAGAGATAAGAATGTGCCTTAGAAAGTATGAATAGCTCAGTACTGAAGGACTTAATGTGAAGGTACTGGAGCTTAGTCCTAGATACGAGTTCGCTCAGTACTGAAGGACTTAATGTGAAGGTACTGGAGCTTAGTCCTAGATACGAGTTCAACATGAATAGCTCAGTACTAAAGGACTAAATGAGAAGGTACTGCAGCACAGTCCTAGATATAAATAGCATAGTACTAAAGGACTAGATGTGAAGGTACTAGAGCTAAGTCCTAGATATGAGTTAATCTACGTGCACGTAGGATAGCTAAGACTACGAGGTAAGGTGATGGACAAAGGAGGCACACCTTACCCTGGTACAGTATGAGGAAAACTAGGTAGAAGGTAGTGGACAAAGGCAACACACCTTAACCTAGAGTAGTACGGAGAGTTGGACAAAAGACTCCTTCTCTCAATCAAATAGTAATGCAGTTAAGTAAGGTAGAGAATTGGACACGAGGGTTCAATCTCAGATAGAGGCCAAGTATTGGGAGTTGAGCAAGAAGGCCACTCTCAACTAAGAAATAGTCCAACAAAGCATAAATGTGATATGTTATGATGTTCATGTTTATGTGAATGAGGGTTGCCTGAAGTTATGTTTCCAATTAAAGCTTTCATTTTTATTATCAGTTTTATGTATAATACTTATGTTTTAAAAGTTAGTCACTCACTAGGCTTCTAGCTCATGTTTTCAAAATGTTTCCTCCCCAGGTAGCGGTCACTCCCCAAAAGACAAGACATCTTTGCTGCTGCTCTGCCACTCAAAGACACAGGTTGAAGGAAGTTTGATTGATGACTCTGTAATTGTTAGTACATATGTGTCTGCCATACAGGGACTATTGTTGTATGTTGGGCTCACTAAGTTGTAATGTACATAAGTGTATGTATGAACAGTGTTATGAAACCCTGTAATATAAATGTGTTAAGTTTCGAATTAATCTCTCCAATATGTTGATAAAATGTATGTATACCAGGGTTATAGACAATTTGAACAGGTTAGTTAGACAGTAAGTGCCAGCAAAAGGGTTGGTAATTGCTGCCGTCACATCTTCTTCCAGGTTAAGAGGGTAATCTGGGAGGGGGTGTGACACTCATCATTTCGAAAGACATAATATAAGATTAAAATAAAAGGTTTCATGACAATACAAAGAGAAACTTTCAATACTTAGGGAATAAATTAAAAGCAAGACAGCCTAAGAACAATAATAAAACACGGCTAGCCAAAATTCCTTTGAGAAGATAGATTCAAAGTTCCGGAGAAAGTAAGGCATGTCAATTCAAACTGATCTCTTGGCATGAGTAAGTTGCAAAGGTACTAGTGAGAGAGCTCCACAAAGAGGCATTAAGCTTGGCTGCTTCAGATCTTGTGAACCAAGGAGTTTCCTTATCTTGGAAGACTCTTTGGAGGGGACTTTGTAAAGCTAAAAGCCTAAAACATGACACGACTTTCTTAGGCCAAAGTAGGGATTTCACGTAATTCAAGACCACATGCTTCTATCAACAAAGCAAATTTGGCCAAATTTGGCCAGTGTGGATGAAGGAATAGGAGGAGTCTTCTTGTCACAGTCTAGAAATATTAAATCAAAAGATTCAGACATTGTCTTCAAGAACATTGGCCTCCATACGAAGATACCCTCATTGCATGACTAATTCCACACTGCTTAAACTTACCTCATTCAACGTTAGAGACATCACTACGAGGTCTACAGTCCTTTGTCGAGTGAACAAAACCTCTCGATAAACATATATCTGGATCCATAGAAGTATGGATGATCAATGGTCAGTGTTGGTTTTGGGATAAAATTGACGCCAACCATCAATCTATTGGTTTTGATCAGTTGGTGGTTTTCAGTTTAGGGAGTGCCTATGGAACCGACCGACCAAATACATTAACGATCAGTCGATTTTGAGAGGAACCTTGTCAGAGCCGTTCTGAAAGAGAGATGCGCGTTGGTGGACTTGCAGTAGCGCTGTGGCGAGAAAATGAGGGAAGAAGAAAAGAAACATGGTCGTGGAGCTGTGGCAGTAGCGCTGATCGGCAGGATTCTGACAAGGAAACAAATTAGAGAAAAGGTGTTGTGGGTGGGATTTCAGAAAGGGAAAAAAGCTAGAAATAAGGGGAAAAAGAGAAGGCGGACAAGAGAGGGAGATATAATGAACGAGAAAACAAACGAAATTGACAAGTTCTTACAAAAATAATTATATTATATTAGGTAATGGTTACCTATTGATAGTCTTACTAGTATGGTTTTGAGTGATGTGTGGGCTACATCGTGGGTTGTCAGAATTTTTTTTAATAATATATATTCAATATACATATATAACGATCGGTCAATTTTACTCTTTTCTGAGCTCACTGACCAATCAATGGTAAATTTTGCATTGTGAAAAATTGACCACGACAAACCAAAGTTAGTTTGGTTGGCTTTTCTTGGTCAACTCGAGTTTTGACGAGGGAGGGATTCGGTGAGAGAGGGAGAGAAGAGGAGGCTTGAAGCATCTGCAGCAGTCGACGACAACAGTGATGGTCGGAGGCAACAAAGGTTTTGACAAGAGAGGTTGAAGGTTGCTAGGGTTTTAGCAAGAGAGGGTTTTAGCGATGGAGGATTTTTTTATCTTTTGCTGATTATTATTTGTAACAATGCCTTCTCAAGTAGGAGAAACAACAAAATACATAACATGTATTTTGGGCCGGAGCAATGAACCTATTCGAAGTTTACAACTAAAAAATGCCTCAAAGTATAAAAATTTGCTTCTTGTTCAAAAAAATTATTAAGCTAATACGAAAGAAAACGTGGAGAAATAATGAATACAATAAATATCCAATGATATGAAATAAATTAATTAATTAAAAGAAAATATCAAATCCTAATCCTAAAATATTAACAAGATTGACATGGGCATTGATACCTGATAAAAGAAAGACTCCTTCTCAGAGGCTTCAAAATCGAGCCTACATATTAAATATCTCAAAGTTAGTGATGATTAACCATCATGAGTTGGCCTAGTGGTAAAAAAGGAGACATAGTCTCAATAAATGGCTAAGAGGTCAAGGGTTCAATCCATGGTGGCCACCTATCTAGGAATTAATTTTCTACAAGTTCCCTCAATACCCAAATGTTCTAGGGTTAGGCGGGTTAGTGATGATTTCGATCATTTCACTAGAAAACTTGAACTTCTCAGAGAAAGTAATCAATTTGGCCAAGTTTCTGAACTAATTATAGTAGAATTATTACTCTTTTAAAATAAGATAGGAGCTTTTCTTTGATAAAAGGAGAACAAAAACAGAGAAAGACTATCTAAGAATGAGAATCATCATTTCCAATCGAAAAAAATGGCTAGTAGGTATCGATCATAACATTGACTTTTATTCAACAAAAAATTATGAATAAAAAGGCGAAGCGTACACAAAAAAGAGAAACAACAATGTTCCCACAAGTTTGAGGTAGATTGACTCTATTTTGGCCAATTTTGATTAGAGCCCAGCAATAGAATACGATCGACAAGATCATTCATAGGTCTAGTTGCAAAATGCAGAGTTTAAAGATTCTTTCTTTATTCTACCCAAAGAAAGCAAAACAAGATCCTCACTAGCTGCAGCAACAAAAAAAATATTTTCCTTGATGAAAGGATGTCCTCAAGAAAAACAGAAAGCAAAATGAAAACATCACAAGGGAGGGACATCTGCCACCAAGAAGAGAATCGATGATGTGCAGGGGAAGCAAAGAAACAAAAGCAGAAGAGACGACCTTGGGATGCCATGTTGCTATAACCCTTTTTTTTTCTTTTTCTTTTTTTTTATGGGAAAATCAAATTTCATTGAGAAAAATGAAAAAATACAGGGGCACAAAAAACAAGCCCTCAAAAGCAACCCTCTAAAGAAAGGCTTCCAACTAAGCATGATCCACCAGGAGATATAAGAATTCTCTGAACATTTTCTCGAGTGTTTATACTACTGTGAGAAAGAGGAAAACTTAACCATTTTGGAGAACTTGGCAGCTTCATCCTTGCAAGAGATGAAGGGTGGGACCATCCTTAAGTTTTCTGGTCTAGACTAGCACATTTCATGAATGGCCGACTGGTTTTTTAATTTTTTTTTTTTTTTTTTTTTTTTGGAAATGAAACAAAAAATTTCATTGATATAATGAGAAGAGACTAATGCACAAAATATAAAAGACCTCCAAATGAAGACAACATAAGGGACAAAACCAACTGAAGAATAGCTGACTATTTGTTGCAAATATTGTTAGAACACCTTTTTAACTGAAGAGCTAAGATTTTATGAGCCAGTGCTATTATTGCTACTTGTTGAATTCTTTGGAAGTAATCATATGGATCTATTTGTATTATGATACAACTGTGCAACTCAACTAATATACTGTAGTTGTGCTTAGTCATATGGTTAATTGCATACCATTACATACAGCCTTACCCGTTTCTGTCTAAGAAATGTGAATCCAAATTTTGTAGGAAACAAAAAGATAAGAAAGCATACCAGCCCCTTTTCATTAATTGAGCAGCCACAGCAGAAACCTTTGCCTGAACATAGCGCTCTGGTGAGCTTGCATGTTGCATTACATAGCACAGACAGAAGCTGCATGTTGAATGCAACATATTTATCCATAAATCCTTGATTGAAAGAAAATAAATATTTCTATAAAAATAAGTTTAGAACTGCTTAACAAATAACAACACAAAAAACAAGTTCTTAATTGCTGCACAACTAATGCAAAAAATAAATAGTTGAATGGATTTTTTGGAACAAAACGTGAAGCCATTGTTATTTTAAAAAGTAAACAATAAAAACACCTGATACAATTCACACAACCCATACAAAGCTATTTAAAAAACTTCCCAATTATAATACAGAACAAAACAGAATGTCCCTCAAACTCCCTATCATAAGATACCTTTTTAAAAAAAGAAACTTTTCATAAAGTAAATGAAAAGATGTGAATGCTCGAAATACACCATGATAAAAACCAATGGAAAAACCACCGAAAGCTTTTGATAACGAACACTAATAAGAAGCTTTGAGATGTGTTTATTGAATCAAAACAACCAAAATGAAAAATAGAGGAATTCCGAAATAGTCTCTGATTTCTGTTCAACCAAAATTCTGATCGAAGAGCTTTTAGCAACATTAATCCAGAGAAGAGTCGCCAATGGAGCAAATTGAAAATCCAAAAGAAGTTGCAAAACATTGGCTTTCAAAGTATTGGAGAAAACCCAAAGTAAGTTGAAAATTCCGAGAAGCTTGATCCAACATGATACGATGAACATAGGAGCAAACAAAGAAAATATGATACCCACAAAGAACATTTAGCTTAGCACAAGCTAACGCTTCCTCCCAGACTCTCACCACCGTGTTAAAACACTTCTGATTCCTTTCCAGCCACATATTCCACAAATTAGTTTACGGTATTAATTCACAGCTTCCTTGCTTTCCATTTCAATGAATACCCACATAACAATTTTTCTTTTACAATATCTATTAGTATTCAAACCAGCTGCATGTTACAGGACAATTATCTTATCCAAGCACATTTAATTATCAAGAAAAACTCATAAAATCTTGATATCCTACATAGGTGGCCAGGTGTCGTCTGACACCAGGCCACCATAGGTTTAATCATAATTTCCTATAGTTTCTTTTACTTCTTTCACATGCCTTAGTGACACAAAGCCAATCCAGGGTGGTTGATTCCCAGATAACAATTATTTCACACTTTTTTTTTTTCGAGGGATAACTTCTCTTTCTGTTAATGGACAATACTATAATAAGATTTGTAACTATATATTTCATTTCTCAGTTACTCGTGCCTTTGCCGATACATTTCTATACACTTTCTATATCGTCTCCATGCAGAAAAAACATCTAAGAATTTCAACAATTGAAGACATGCAAGTCCAACAAAACATTGTAATGGCCTTTCTCAATTTCCTCCTCCTTCACGCCATGAAGAAGAAGGGTTTCGATTATTATATCTTCCCATTCTATACCATTAGTTCCCTTACGCTTTCTTTTCTTCTCAATATTTACATCACCTATTGGAGCATTGGAAGGAAGCATAATCCTCTGGATTCTCTTCTTAGCAGCAATTATTTTCTCCTTCCTCCTTTTGTATGCATTGCAACTAGAAACAAACGATGGTTCCCCTGCGACCCTATATCAATCTCCAATAATTGCTGCAAGAGAAGCTTTTTGCTTAATTCTGATTTCCCCTCCCACCACTCTGTACTCGAGTAAAAACCAGCTTTTCTTCCCTGCTTTCTTCCATAGACCTCGTTAATCCCGCCGATGACTTGAGATGAGCCATTTCATCTAAGAATTTATGGTAGATCAAGGATAAACATTCATGAGAAATATTGAGCCTGTTCCCATTATCACAACTCGATTCATCACGCCAACTACTGCCTTGTAACTCAAAATACTGAGAATCATCTTCTAAATTGTTAACCTCACTCTCATACTCTAGCTCTTTTCTTAAACACTCACTCACTGCAGACTGCAAATCAACCCCCACATTCTCCAAATCCTTCCCCTTACCACTGGCATTTGACATTGATTTCAATTCCATATATTGAATCACAAAAGGCGCATTCACCAAACTCAAAAGGAGATTTCAATTCCATTATTTCACACTTTTGGTTAAATGATGAAAAACTCATGATAGCACCATAAAATCTAGTAGATGGTTGATTCCACAAACTCCTATAAGGAAACCATATGAAACAAATCTTTGGCATCCACCAAACTTGACGAACATTGAGAATGATTTTAAGCCACACAAAGGACGTTAATCTTCAAATTGAAACTCTTCAAACAAAGACTAAATGAACATCTTACCCTTTTTGAGGGAGTTCATTCCCAAATCTTTGAAAACAAATTGAATCCAGAAGTCCAACATCTTCATACAATTTATGAACTAGAGATCGAACCAAGAAATGACCATTTCAAGAACTAATCAATTCCGAAACCAAACTCAGCTCACTCTGCTCCTCTTCCTTCAAATTTCTTCTGCCATACCCCAATATTTTGTTTCTAAATCCCACACCTCCTAACTGTTTTGCATTTATCTACCACCAAGTGCCCCAAACCATTGTCAAAATAGCACAAGTAAATTAACAATTCCTTTTGTCCTTCCAGTGCGCCTAGCAGTTTTAGAAACATATTGCAATGAAACACGAAAGCAAAAAGTACAGTATTCATAGAAGTAAAAAATGACCTAATTAAAGATCTCTTGACATCAGCAGTAAGAAAACTCCACTCTCTAATAGCAGCATCTCGAATTGCACCAGCAGCTTGAAATCGTGCATTAGCTACCTGAGAATTTTCTGGATAAGACATCAACAGCAAAGATCAGCACTAAAACCTGAGAGATCATCTTTTGCACCATAATAGGAAAGCAAAAGATTCATGAATCTATAGTTTTTTCATTGTGCTTTGAAGAACTTGAACAGACTCAGAAAAAACACAAAAAGAAATAGAGGGAGGGAGGCAGGAAGATCTATATAGAGCAAGCATACAAACATGGTCAAATCAAATATATTTTTTTTATGAAAGAACCATGAAGAATTGAACAAAATTATCCTTTAAAAAGGAAAATCTTTTTGTTGATTAAGAATAATATCTACAGCTACAATTACTTAGAAAATTGGTTGCATCTCTAATACTCCATACGTGTACTTGATAAACCCTGTAGAGTTCATATCTAATAGTTCATTAATTAATCCTTCCAACTGGACGGCCCACCAGATATTAACAGATTGACAAAAAGCAAGATTTTATACAGAAGACTACTTCTTTGCCAACACATAAACACTATAGGACTGTTTATAAACATAAAATTTCTAGTGGAATCATTCTGATCGGAACTAAAAATTAATGGAAATATTAATAGTGTTAAGAAGGAAAACTACAAGTTCGCCAAATACTTTGAGAGACATGGATTTTCACATAAACTATGTCCAGAAAACTGTCTTCTTCACCCTCCTTGCTTGCGCTATTCAAAACAACTCTTCAATAACCTACTCCTTAACAAATGACAAATATGCCTTGGCAATCCTAAAAATATTTCTATTATTTATCTTACAAGATTCCTAACAAATCCATGATCATGAGAAACTCGAAATGCATCCAAATTAACATACAATAGTTAATGGTCAAAATTGCGGCCTATCATTTACTAAGCTTACATGAAAACATGTCTTCAAGGTTGTGGCTCTCTAGCAAATTTGAACAATTCTCTCCTTTGCAAAATTGTTCATAAGACACACATACTAGACTGAAATTGGGATAGGACTTTGATAATAATTACACAAAGCTTCAGTAAAATCACTTAGGGATTGTTTGGGATGCAGAGTTGAGATAGGATGTATGAAGTTCATATATCTGTAGAGTTCATATATCTGTGGAGTTCATATGTCTTTGTTTGGGGTGCAGAGTTATTTGGTCTGAGTTCATATGTCTTTGTTTGGAGTGTAAGTTCATATATCTGGGTATCTGATGCAACTTTTTTAAACTTTTTTATTCAATAATATACTTCTATGATTACTATTTTTGTTTTGAAACTTTTTTATTCAATAATTCTACCTATATTTGTTTGAATAAAATATAGATTTCAATTTTTCTTTAATTTTTAAAATTTTTCTTTTTTCCTTTCTTTCTTTCTTTCTTTCTTTCTTACTTTCTTTCTTTTTTGGGTAATAAACAACAATTAACCCATTACATTTCTTGTAGAAATATGTTAAAATAAAATGAGAAACTAAAGCGAAATCAAAATTTTTTATTCTAGCTAATTTTTCTCCATGAATTTCATTATCTTCTTTTTTTTCTTCTTCTTCCTATTGTTGCTCTATATTTTTACTATGGCATGAATTTTTTTAATTAAATTACCCCATCATCATAACAGCCAATGGAATGTCACCACATTTCTTCAACAATTTCACTTTCATTTCCTCCAAATTTAGAGGGTCATTAAAGAACAAATTTCTATTTTTCACTAATTTTTGCTAGAAAATGTTCCAAGAAATTTTTTTTCATTTTATGATTTTTTTTTTTTGTTACATGTTACGTACTTTTCAACTACATACATACTTTTTGTCTAAATATGCTTAACATCATTTGATATGTGAATTCAATTAAATAAAAATATCTTTTACAAATTTTTACATATGAATATTGCACTTAATGTAGACAAAATAATATTTTATATATAATCAACAACCCTACAACATACTTTAACAGTCATCAGTCTTATAGTAGTCGGAAGTGGTTGTCGAAGTTGATTATCGAAGATGATTTTTGATGGAGTTTGTAGTCGGAGGTGGTTGTCGGAGCCTGAAGTTGGTTGCATGAAGGTGTATTGGAGTTGGTTGTCGAAGTTTGTCATCAGAGGTGGTTTTCGAATCCCGGAGTTGGTCGAACGAAAGTGGTCATCAAAGCTGATCATCAAAGATGATTTTCGCTGAAGATTGTAGTCGAAGGTGACTATCAGAGCCCGAAGTTAGTTGCATGAAGGTGGTACTAGAGCTGGTTGTCGGAGTTTGTCGTCGAAGGTGGTTGTCAAAGCCCCAAGTTGGTCGTTGAAGTTGCTCGCTCAAAAGTGATGATCCAAGGTGATTTTTCATCGGAGTTTGTAGTTAAAGTTGGTCGTCGGAGTTTGGTGTTGGAGCCAATTGGTCGTCAGAGTAGGTAGCACAAAGGTGGTCGTCGGAGTTGGGTCACTGGAGGTGGTTGTCGAAGCTGGTCGCGCGAAAGTTATCGGAGCTTGGAGTTGGTCGCCGGAGCTGTCATCGCAGGTGGTTGTCGGAGCTTAAAGTTAGTTCTCGGAGTGTAACAGTGGCCGATGGGTAAAGCCACTAGAAACATGGGAAGAAGCAGTGTTTTAAAAGTCACGGCCAGGCGCACGCCTAGGCAAAAGGCACAACGCTGGCGCCTCGTCTCGGAAAGGCTTGGCACACGAGGGAAGGCGTGCACCTTCCAGCGCCTTCCACGAAGCGCCGAGGCGCGCTTAGGCACGCCTATGCCTTTTCTTTAATACTACCTAAATAACATTTTAAATATAATATATATATATTTATAATTTTTAAACCTAAATCTCCAACAAGTCATGTATGAATGACGACTACACTGCACAAAAAATCAAATCTTATTGGACGGTTGCTTCTTTTTCACAGTTCCATCTCCAACAATTCGGTAAGTCTTTTCATCTTCTTCTTCCTTTTTCTCTTCTTCTTTCTTCACCAAATCTTCTTCTTTTGATCCATTCACGATTTCTTAAAAAAAAAAAAAAAACAGAACTTCTCTTCTCTTTTCTTCTCCTTTTTCTTCTTCTTCTTCGTCTTTGATTCTTCATTCTCATTCACGGTGGTTTCTTCAAAAGAAAAAAAATCAGAACTTCTCTCCTCTTCTTCATTCACGATTTCGTCAAAAAAAAATAATAATAATCAGACTCTCTTCTTCTTCTTCTTCTCTTTCTTCTTCTTTTTCACGGTTTCTTCAAAAAATAATAATAATAATAATTCAGACTGTCTCTTCTTCTTCCTGCATTCACGGGCTCTTCAAAAAAAAATTCAGAACTGTCTCTTCCAAACTTTAGTTACTTTCTTCTTCTTCTTCAAATCAAAGTCTCCAAAAAACAGAGTGTGACGTGTCCAGTTCTGTTTTTTCTTCAAAAAAATAGAAAGTGTGGCATACGTGCCGGTGTCCAGCCCTGTTTTTCTTCAAAAAAAAAAAAAAAGGAAAAAGAAAGAAAGAAAGTCCTCTTTTTTTTTTGCTGCCAGCCACCATTACTTTGCTGCCACATTGGAATCTTTGTTTTGTCATAAAAAACAAAGAAAGGCTTCAAAACAGAGAAGAAAACTCTATGAAACAGTAGCCGTCATAAAAATTCTGGTCATCTTGGCTCCCAAATCCCAAATCCTAACTTTTTGTGATCAATTTCGTAAGGTAGTTACTGATCAAGTTAAGTTTCTAATAATTAGATAGGACGGTATAAGAAAGGATCCGGGCATGGAAATATGCAAAATTGCAAAATGATCAAGATGTTAATACATTAGTGTGTGGATTTTGTTCAAAAGTAACAAAAGGAGGAGTTTTTAGAATGAAACAACACCTTGTTGGTGGTTATAGAAATGCCACGACACGTATAAAATGTCTGGATCACATGAAGGAAGAGATAAAAGAGTATATTTGAATAATAGTCCAGACGAACTTATGAAAAAGGAGATTAAAGATCAAAGAAATTTGATTGTAGACATTGATGTGGAAAACTATGGTATTGAGGACGAGGACGAAGATGAAGTGTGCATGAGTAATTCGAATAAAAGAGTGGCACCAGCTTCAAAGAAGCCAAGACAAAAGGTCCAATGAATTCATATTTTACACCGAACCCGGAAAATGTGGTGCAAAATAGAAAGAATAACAAATGAAAGGGAAAACAGACTACGATGAATAAGGCATACAAAAAGGAAATGAGGAGGCACATCATTCAAAGAATTGCTCGATGGTTTTATGATGTGGGAATACCTCTCGATACAAAAAGGAATTTAGAAGCCACAATGAGTTGATGAAGAACCATAAGGTAGAGTGGGCCAAGGTTGAATGTACTATTATGGCTGATGGATGGACAGATAGAAGAAATAGGACATTAATTAACTTTTTAGTTAATAGTCCTAAAGGCACCATGTTTATTGAGTCTATCGATGCTTCATCTTATGTGAAGGATGGAAAGAGAATGTTTGAGTTGCTCGACAATTTTGTAGAATGGAGAAGTCAATGTCACACAAGTTGTTACAGATAATGCTTCAACAAATGTTATGGCAAGTAAGAATGCAATACTAACTCTTTCTTAAATTTGTTAGTCTTACCTTACATTTGTTCTTACACATTTAAAAAGCCTAAATATGTTCTTATTTTACTTTGTTAATACTTAATAAGGAGATTGTTAGAAGCAAAACAACCACAATTAATTTGGTCTCCATGTGCCGCATTGCTTGGATTTGATGTTGGAGGATATATACAAGATCCCACATATTCGTAAAACACTGAAAAGAGGCATGGAGGTAAGCAATTTCATTTACATTCGTCCTCAATTGTTAAACATGATGAGGTGGTTTACTAATCAAAAGGAGTTAGTTAGACCAGCTAAGACTCGCTTTGCGACAGCTTGCATAACATTATCAAGTTTACATCATCAGAAAAACAATTTGAGAAAGATGTTTACTTTGGAGGAGTGGAAAAACAGCAAATGGAGTAAAGAACAACGAGGAAAACAGGTTGTTCAAACAATTTTGTTGACAACTTTTTGGAATACCATCATATTTGCTCTTAAAAGTATCCGGCCCTTTATTGCGCGTACTTAAGTTGGTGGATGGTGAGAAGAAGCCTCCTATGGGATACATTTATGAGGCTATGGATAGAGCTAAGGAGACCATTGCCAAATCCTTTCATGGTAAGGAAGAAAAGTACAAAGATATTTTTACAATAATTGATCGATGATGGGAGCTTCAGTTGCATCGTTCTTTGCATGCAGGGGGATATTATCTAAACCCAGAATTCTATTATTCAAATCCGAATATTAAAGTTAATGATGAACTTGTTAATGGGTTGTATTTATGTATAACAAAGATGGTTGCTTCCTTGGACATTCAAGACAAGATACTTAGAGAGCTAGCCAAATACAAGAAAGTTGAAGGACTATTCGGATAGTCTTTAGCAATAAGACAGAGAGACAAAATATCTCCAAGTAAATTTTAACTTAAAGTCTTTGATTAAAGTATATTGAATATCATTTCAAATTGAAAGCTACTAATAAAGTTTTGATCTATAGTAGAATGGTGGAATGATTTCGGACAATCAACTCCAAACTTGCAAAAGTTGGCTGTGAGAATTTTAGGTCTCACTTGTAGTGCCTCTGGATGTGAACGTAATTGAGCGTTTTTGAACCGGTTAGGTATCTTCCGTTATTTGTAGTGCCTCTAGATGTGAATGTAATTGAAGTTGACAATGAAATTTTCATTGTGTATACTTGTAGCTTCATAGCAAGAAAAGGAATAGACTTGCTCAAAGTCGTCTGAATGACTTAGTATTCATAAAATATAATAGAGCACTGAAGCGTCGATGTAATATTTGGGACATCGTCGACCCTATCTCTTTAAAAGAGATAGATGATAGTGATGAGTGGCTTATTGGAAGAATGGATGACGATTCAGAGGAGGATGATGATCTTGTTTTTTACGACGATTCTTTAACATGGGGCGATGTTTCAAGAGCTGTTGGAGCAACTTGCCTATTATTCTAGAGTTGGTACCTCAAGAACTATGTCTAAGACTAACGCTTCATGTTCATCTTCATCTTCCACACAACCACCGTCCCAACCCACCCCCACACCAGTTACTTTGGATGGCTCTGAGACCGAAGAAAAAGATATAGATGGTTATAAGTTGAATGATGGAGAGAATAGTGATGAAGACCTATTTAGTGAAGATGAGTTAGATATTTAAGATTTTAGAATTGTATTTGTGATTGTTTTTGTGTCGTTTCACGTAACTTAGTGTTGAATGACAATAAGTCAATGACTGATATTTAAATCTTATATATCTCTTTTTTTTTTTTTGTATAATCTTCTTTAAGTCACATTTCTATCCATCTATGTTTTGGTATGTAAATAAACATATATGTATATATATATGTATATATATTTATATATAGTGTGTCTCACGAAAAAAAGCCCACGCCTCTTTGTGTGCCTTGCGCGTAGGCTCCAAAGGGCCATTGCACCTTAGTGCGCCTTGTGCATTTTAAAACACTAGGAAGAAAGGAGAATTGGGGTGAGTTGGTAAAATATACCAACTCAACTCTACCAACATTTAAAGTTGGTGGGCCAAACAATGAGTTGGTATATTATACCAACTCAACTCAACTCATGTTGGTGAGCCAAACACCCCCTTAGACAGACTAGGCTGAACATCATCTCAAACAATCCTATATGCAAAAAGGTCACCCACGTGAATCAACTTGTTCACTCTAATAATAATATAAATGAAAAAATGTTTACAATATAATAATTCATATGTCACATGTGGTTACTTCGTGAGGTTACAAAGTTGTTTATGCAGTAAAATGCTAAATGATTAAGTGTGCAACATGTTAACCTCCATATGATGGGGTTCTTTGAGGCATATTTCATATTTGGCTCAAAATTAATCGAAGTAAATGTCATATTTTGGGTCTCAATTGCAATCAAGAGAGGCTTTGGAGTTGGGCAGATTTGGTTGGTTGTAATATTGGCTCATTTCCCTCCTCCTACTTTGGCCTTTCTCTTGGAGGAAACCCGAGGGCTATCTCTTTACAAGACCAGATAGTTGAAAAAGTGAGGAAGAAATTGGGCCCTTAAATGAAGTGTTTCTTGTCCAAAGATGGAAGACTTAACCTGGTAAGGTCCGTGCTGAGTGACATTCCCATTATTATCTTTCCCTTTTTCAAGCTCTTTGTTTGGTTTCCAACTATATCCAGAAGCTTATGTGGGATTTTCTATGAGAAGGAAAGGATGAAGGGAAGGGTTCATATCTGGTTAGTTGGGAGGTCATTGGGAGATCTGTGAACTATATCTGGCTTTGGAATTTAAGGTTCGAAAGCGAAGCCTTGTTGACTATTTAGCTTTGGTGTTTTTCCCTTGAATTTGAATCTTTATGGTATAGGATTATTGCTAGTAAGCATGGCTCCCACCCCTTTGAATGGTCCTCGAGCAGGGTTAAAGGCACATACCGAAATCTATGGAAGATATTTCTCTTGAGCTCTCTTCCTTGAGTCTTGTTCATTGTGTGGTGGGGGAAGGTAAGGAAAAGTATTTTTGAGAAGGAAAATGGTTGGAGGATAGACCACTCTACTTTACATTTCCTCACTTATATCATTTGTTTTCCCATAAAACAATGTTTGGTCTCCAATTTTTTGGTCTAGTGGGGAGCTTAGTTACTTTCACACTTAGCTTCCGTCAATCGTTTTTCGATAGGAAAATGACGATGGTTACCTCTTCTGTCATTGATTGAGGAGTTTATTTTTAGGTTTGGGAGAAGGGATGTTTGTGTTTGGAGTCCCGATCCTTTAGAGGGATTCACTCGTATTCTTTCAATATTTATTGCACCTTTCTCTTATAGTAAGTTGGTCATTGACGTTTTGGAGAGGATTAAGATTCCTAAAAAAAATTTCTTTACCTGACAAGTTTTACTCGTTTGTGTGGACACTATGGATAGGTTTTGAGAAAGATCCTCTCGTTAATGGGCTCGTTTTGTTGTTGTGGGAAGGTGGAAGAAGACCTTGACCACCTTCTTTGGAGTAGTAAGTTTGTGAGGTCTATGTGTTCTTGCCCATCAAGAGATGTTAAGAGTGTTGGTAAGGGAGTTCCTCCTCCATCCACCTTTCAGAGAAAAATGTTGTTTTTTTGTGGTTTGTTGGGGTGTGTGCTCTGGTATGGGATCTTTGGTGAAGAGAAATGAGGAGTGTATAAAGGCGTGGAGAGGGAACTTTAGTGAGGCTTGGTCCTTAGTGAGGTTCCATGTCTCTCTTTAGGCTTCGATTTCGAAGACTTTTTGTAATTACTCTACAGGCCACATTTTACTTAGTTGAAACCCCTTTCGTTTAGAGGGATTTTTGTGGGTTAGGTTTTTTGTTGCTCTTGTATTCATTCTTTCACAGCAATCGCTTCTCCTTGCAGCAGCAACATGCTATCTTGCAAATACTAAGAGATCAAAAGTTCATGAATCTTCAATTCTGCCTAGTCAGTACTATCAAGTTTTTGCCAGTTTTTTGTTATTATAGAGCCACTTCTATTAATGGTAATAAAGGTCCCTTTTGGTAAATTCAGAGGTCAATTGGCTATGAGTTTGAAAAGCCTAGATTTGTACAGCTTTGAGTTAAGGAAGCTCAGTCTCTTGAATCATGTAGAGGAATAAATTTCTCAACATTTGTATTTTTGCAGCCCATAGACTATATTTGATTTGTAAAATTTGGCGTAAAAGTCATGTAGTTCGTAGGACTAGAAGGCCTTCAAATTTATTACAATTCAAAATTTCTTCAGCAAATCAACTTACCAAGAATGAACTGGCATGTTTGATATGGATGAGGCGACTGACGAAGTGATAGAATAGTTGCCTCAGCTGCAGATGGATTGATGTGCATCTAAAAAAGAATATGCATAAAAAATTGTGTTCCCAAGATAATGAATTGAGCAAACATTATAATAAAAAAAAACTTATAGAACAGCATTAGCTTGGCCATCGATGCATGATCACAAAGAACGTTAAAAGTAGCATTTTGGAATATATATAAAATCAAAATGGGTTTAATTAAATCGAAAGGACATAAAAGTGTGACAAAAGCTAAGACCTAATTACCGTTGTTCCTTAGTAGCACGCAAGATCCAAATTATATGCAAATTTCTTTCTAGGTATCGAAGGAATTAAAGACTCTATATTGGCTAAAAACTGACGATCACAGAGACACCAAAAGCACCATTTTGGAATTCATAAAATCACAAACAGGTACAATAGAAAAGGCCATAAAGGTGCACAAAAGCTTTTCTGAAACTATCATAAGTTTTCAAGACAATTTTACCACCAAAATAATTAAAAACTGCCTTGGGTCCGGTTCCTATGTTATCTATCGTAGCCAAAATTATTGAACAGTTCGTCAGAGTTCCAGACCGCCTCACTTCTACAATATCAGCCTCTTTTAGCTTGTCCAGGAAAAGAGGATAATCCTAGATCCTTTCAGCCTCTTTCGAACTATTTGTCATTGGACTTACCAATAGAGTTCACCCAACAAGTTGACAGAATCTCCTCTAGTTGAAACTTGTAATAATTACTAATATTTACCAGAAACAAAAGAACTGGGCAGTCTTTTCTCATTCACAAGACTACAATTGGGCTTAGTATTCATATATTATAATATCAACTCATGGGCAAATGGGTTCAAAATGTTTTTACTTCCCTTTACAGTTACAAGAGATTTCATCCAATCGAACATTCTAGGGTTAGTCAAATGGTTATAAAATTCCTCTCTTTCGATTCAGTTCCCACATCTGATCTTTTCCAAGCAACCAAAAACAGTAGTCAAAGTGAGTAAAACCTGAATGGAACTGCAGGCAAGCTCAATGGCTTGCATGGTGGCCTGAAGTTGAGCCAAGTTTGAAGGCCCACTGGCATCTTGAAAACCTTGCATCTTCGTACAGTAGATTCAATACCGGAGGACCTCAGGTCAGAGGTCCGGATTAAAAATTTCTTGTAATACTCGATGATTACGGAAAAAGTGATTGTTTATAGATAAAAATAACGGATTTAGAAGAGAAATGATGACCGGAAAGAGTTGAGAGTAATGAGAAATCTCTTTGAATTTGACCCAAAGATTGAAATAGATTGGCAGTTTATGAACATGTGAGGAAGCGCGTCTTGGTGTGTGGTTTTAGGAGAACACCGCAAATTATTGGGTTTTTGACGAAAATGAAGGGGACTGAGATAAATGCAATTGGTTATTGATCAAGGAATTTATAAGTTTTTTTTCTTTCTTTTTCAGAAGGGATTTATAAATTCATAACATTTGCCCCAAATATTCTGTAAATAATTTAGTGTAT
>NC_143479.1:33000208-33112006 GCF_027475165.1 Benincasa hispida
AAAAGTCCAAACGCCTATGAAGGGCTTAAAACATGTTGGACGCAAGAATGCATGGAGGATGGAAGCAAGAAGACTTGAAAAAAATGGCTAAGGGTTGCATACAACCAACACAAAGGCATACATGAGCCATGCGGACACGAGCAGGAAGCATGCGTTGAAGTGAGCATGCTAGTCGTGCAGGCCATGCGTTGAAGCCAAGCGCACAGGCCATACGCTAAGCACACAGCCCATGCATCAAGGACAAGTGCACAGGCCGTGCGTCAATCGCGTAGCCCATGCATTGATGGTGTATGCCGAGCGCTCTACCTATGCGTCAAATGGGCAAGCAGGCAAGCCATCCTATCCGTCGAGGCACTTCTGAGTCTGCCGAGCAGCCATGCGTCGATGCGTTATGCCAAACGCACGCCCATGCGGCGAAGCACGCCCACACGGCCGAGCATGCCTATGCGGCCAAGCGCACAAGCACCTAAGCAGCACGCCCATGCATCGATGGCCAGCACCGTGCGTCCATGCTTAGTAGGTCGAGCAAGCACACCTAGCAAGCCATGCATCGAGGGTGAGTGGCCACCCTATGCATTGGTGATGGCCGACTCATGTGATGGCTAAGTAGGACTTTGATGAAGGAAAGGTGAGTTGCTATGCATTAAGGATAAAAGGTAAGCCTAATTGATGGAAAACTTCAAGGGAAAATGCCAATGGTATACGAGCATAAGTCTTAGACAATTTAAATAGAGAAATATGTTAAGTATTTAAATGATTTAAGTGGCAAAAGGAGGATCACACAAAGTCTGGTAGAAGGTGGATAAAGCAGATTTCATGCAATTGAAGTCTTATCACCCCAAGCAAGAGGTGGGTGAAGGAGATTTCATGCAAAAAAAGAGATTTTGGCTGGCAAGCTGAGATGAGAACAACTCAAGGCTAGGCTGAGTAGACTATGTGTTGGTAGCTCCAAAGTGAGACAAATGGGAATTGAGTTGTCACAAGGGGATGAGTTTGGAATGGCTATAAATAGAGGGGTTGGGCAAGAGGAATTTATTCATACCATCACCTAAAACCTCTGTTGAGAGCATATTTAGAGAGTTACGTTTGAGTTATTAGGCTGCCAAGTTGATTGGAGATCAAAAGAAACAAAGCTTGCGTTGGTGAGGCATTGAGTCAGCCGGACGCACAGCCAGCCCACACTCTGTGCGCACGCCCTGCAGCGCTGCGTCTGCCCGTCCGCGCCCCGCTCGATGCATCCCGCATGCTAGCCCAATGCACCTGGCCTTTCCTCCCCCGTGTGACGCATGCTCAACGCCCAACGCACGCCCAATGCGTCAACCCCCTATGTGGCACAACATACCCACCCTGCCTACTGCTCAACGCCTAGCTGCCTACCACGGTCCAAATAACCTCTAAAGAGGCTAATTTTGGGATTTTGGCTAAAATTGAGTAGGGTTAGCTGGCATTTTCATTATATAATAGTATTTTGGCTAGTTTGACATTATTTATTGATATAACAAATATTAATTGAGGAATTTCCATTGATATGGAGGAATTCTTAAGAAGGTATTCTCAAGGTGATTTTAGTGGAAAAACTTGCTAATGGTGAGTGTTTACTTAGTTTTATGCGTTAATATATGGATAAATGCATATGTAAGTGCCAAATGCATGCTTATGATGATTATGCTGTTGCCATGATATTGTTTGTGAAATTGCTATGGAAACTGAGATTATACCCAGATTACATAAGTTAGCATGCTTAATAAAAGGTGATTGGCAGGAAAATATAGTCAGCCTCGGTCGGTGGGAAATAATAGTCAGTGACGACCGGTGGGAAATATAGTCAAGTTACCTAAGCATGACTAGCGGGAAAAGAATTATCGATGTGCACATTGGGGGGAAAAGAGGGTTATAGGAAAGTTTCCATAAAAAGTTGTTATGATTAATAATGTGTCCATGATATGAGCATGCCACGTATAGCATGGAACTGGAGGATGATGATTGAATGAATATACACATGATCATGCATAAATTATACTGGAATTGTGATTATGTGATTGATTTCCCAAAAATATGTTTCGTAAAGTGATTATTTTTTTAAAAGCACCACTCACTGAGCTTAGTAGCTCACACTCTTCAAAATGTTTTCTTATATCCTCAACCCCCCCAGGTAGCAAAGCGAAATGTTCAGGAAGGAGTCTACTAATCACCAACACACTAGGACTTGGTAAATTCTCAGGGCACGGCTCAGATCATGTAATAAAGAATATAGGCAATAGAACTATGTGTATTAAAGTTAGATAGAGTGTTGTAAACATGTTGAAGTCTTTAATAGATAAGGGGGAAACGCTGAATTTAAATATTATCTTAGAATACTACTAGTGTACCCTCACGCTCCCTTCCAAGTCTTGGGGGCTAAGGCTAGGGAGGGGGTGTGACAGCGCATCTGGGTGAAAGGCTAATAAATTGCGATGAAATAAAAAGCTGATAACAGTCGAATCCGAATTAAGTTAACAGTCGATAACGATCACAAGTACATTCAGCTTTTCGGTGACAATTATTCGGCGCATCAGTCAGGAATTAAAGTCGTCCCATCTGTACAACATGAGAGAGAAGCCACCTTTCACCATGGATGCTCTATAAATACCAAGAGCATTCTTCAGAAAAAGGTTAACCAGTTCACGAGTTCAGCAGTTAGAGATTTCATACTTCAGTTTGCTCGTCTTTGTGCATAGTTTTCCTTTCATTTTAAGGTGGAGCAAGATAAGAGTGGTGATGTCGAAGATCACTCAAGGCAACTCGAGAGAGAACCTTAAGGCGAAGAAGCAAAGAGTGGGCCCACTCTCGCGAGAGCGAGATTATCTTTTGAGCACGAGTAGAAATCAATGTAAAAGTCTGGGCAGCAAAAGATTGCTTCCAGGCCCTTTATTCTATACTTGCATTGTTATTTTGTACTCCATCTTCATATTTATAAATGGAAGTTCTATTTCTACATCTGTTCACTCTCTTAGCATGCATGAGTATCTAAACTAGTCAAATGGGTTGAGAAGAACTAAGCTAACATGACCTAGGAAGTTCATTGCTTGCGATTGTCTTGTTTTATTTTGTGCTAAATACCCTTTAAAGCTACTCGAGAGAGAGTCAAAAAAAGAACCTAATGACTCGAGAGAGCTACGTTAGAATCTGGACACAAGAGAGCAAGATTAGAACTGAATAAACAGGAGATAGGGACTTAGAGATAAGCTCTGTTTGTCAACCTACATCGCATGCATCCTAGAGATGGAAATGATATTATGTGGTCGCCTTATTTGTGTGTGTGTCATTTCGAATAAGAATAGAGGCTTATGTATAGGTCCTATAGACTTAGCGCATATATCGCACGCGTTCTAACCTTAGAAGCCATGGCATTTGCACTGAGAGGTGGTTTAATGTTGTATGCATGTTGCATGATCACATAGCATGAACGCATCCTAGGAAGTGTTAGTCGAAACTTTTCTCAACTCGTTCATCATATACTCATCGCATTTCCCGTTTATCAACACTTTTCAAATTCCGTCACATTTGTTTATTTATTTATTTATTTATCAATGCAACCAATAACAACCCACAATTTATTTATTTATCTGGTTACTGGAAGGATTTCATAAAAATTACCAACGCAATCTATTTTCACAAGTCCCTGTGTTCGACCCTGAACTTACCTAGAAACTCAGAGGAATTTACACTTAGATTCCACTGGGAAACTTGAGTGCACAACGCAATTTCACCATCGCATACTATCCACATTTCCACTTCATAAAAATAAGCCATCAAGTTTTTGGCGTCGTTGTCGAGGACTTCTGTAAAATAGTTTGCTAACGGTAATTTTTCTGATTTCTTTGTAGACTCTCAAACTCTGACAAATTACGACCCGGAGATTGAGAGGACATTTAGAAGGAGATTGAGAGACCACCAACAGTAACTACAGTCAGATAAAGAAGAGATGGCGGAGCAGCCTAGAAATGGAGCACCAAATGATAACAATGTCATGGCGAATCCAATTCTATTGGCAAACGATCGCAATAGACCCATTAGGGACTATGCATCACCAAACCTCTATGATTTCTCTCCAGGAATCATGAGGTCTGCCCTCGATAGAAGCCGATTCGAAATGAAGCCGATGATGCTGCAGATGATCCATACTGCAAGACAATTCGGAAGAAGGCGTGGCAAGGACCCGCACGCCCACCTCCAAAGCTTTATTGAAATCTGCAATACTTTTGTGTTCCCGAACATCTCTGCCGAAGAAGTTCGACTAACGTTATTCCCATTTTCTCTCTGTGATCAGGCTAGAAAATGAGCGTATTCTCTTGAGCTGGGAGAGATCACTTTTTGGGAACAGGTCATGGATAAGTTTATGAAGAAATACTTTCCACCTACTGAGAATGCCAGACGATGGAAACTGATCACAAATTTTGAACAAGACATGGACGAATCACTCAGCGATGCCTGGGCGAGGTTTAAGAGGTTGGTCTGGGACTGTCCACACAATGAGTTGCCAGACTGCCTTTAAATAGAGATTTTCTATCATGGTTTAAATCTCCCTTCACAGACCGCTGCCAATGCGGCAGCCTCTGGAGGTCTACTTGATAAAACGTATGACGAGACGAAGAATATCTTGGATCACATCTCTAAGAACTATGAAGATTGGAGAGAGAGTGACTAGAGATTGAGACTCAAAGACAATGATGCAAATAATGGTGTTATTGCTTCACTACAAAATCAGATGACCGTAATGATTCCTAATACAAGGAATTGCGATCAGCAGCCCAACACCGCAAAACAGGCAAATCAACACAATTAGTCAAAACACCGCAAGGTGTGTGACTTACGGTGATGGGCATGCGATGGAAGATTGCCTGCAAAATCCACAAATTGTATACTTTGTAAAAAAAAAAAATAACCCTTTTTTGAATACCTACAACCCCGGGTGGAGGAACCACCCAAATTTTGCTTAGAAGAATCAACAACAGAATTTCCAACCTGTGGCCCAGAAAGAAGGGCCACCAGGATTCTTCCCACGCAATAATGGTTAAACGAGCAATCAAACAAGTAGCTCACAACCACCGCAATCCTCTTCTTTGTAAAGCCTACTGAAGCAATACATAGAGAAAAACGAAATGGCGCTTCAGAGTCAGGCTACGTCCATCCACAATTTAGAATTATAGATGAGCCAAATTGCAAGTGAGCTAAAGAGTAGACCGCAAGGGGCTCTGCCAAGTTCAACTGAACTTCCACGCAACCCGTGGGGATCAGATGAGCAATGTCAGGTTGTGACATTGTGAAGTGGGAAAACTGTGGAGGAAGAAAAGAAGGAACTTAGTCGAACAACTTCCATTGCGGCTAAACCTGAGATTGCGGTGACGCAAGAAGAAGAAAAAGAAGAAGAAGCAGTAGAACCGGAGGTTGCATCAACCTTGAAGCCAACTGAAACGAGAACTGTGAAAGTTCAGTTACCCCCTTTCCCGCAGAGACTAAGGAAGAAAAAGAACGAAGAGGTACAGTACCAATGCTTCTTATCTATGTTAGAGCAATTACATGTTAACATTCCTTTCAGTGAAGCGATTGAGGAAATGCCCGCCTATGCAAAGTTTCTGAAGGATATGGTAACTAAGAAGAGATGAGCTGGAAAATTTGCCACGGTGGCATTAACGCAAAGTTCCAAATCAATAATTCCACTGAAGATGAGCGATCCTGGGAGCTTTACCATTCCACCATAGGAGGACTGTACATCGGGCAAGCCCTGTGTGACCTGGGAGCCAGCATAAATTTGATGCCTCTTTCAATCTTTAGACAGCTGAACGTGGGGCAACTTGTGCCCACAACAGTGACTCTCTAACTGGCCGATAGATCTCTAGTGTATCCAGAGGAAAAGGTAAAGGATGTGCTGATAACCATTGACAAATTTATCCTACCAGCTGACTTCATCATTTTGGACTATGAGGCCGACAAAGATGTGCCCATCATTCTGGGGTGACCTTTTCTATCAACGGATCGTGCTCAAATTGATGTGCATAAAGGAGAAATCACTTTGAGTATCAATGGACAGAAGCTCAAGTTTAACATAATTCGTTTCATGAAGTTTCCGGATGAAGAAGACTTGCATGACTCTGATGATGATCAGAATTCAATTGAAGAAGAAAAGTTTGATGAAGAGAATGAAGAAGAAGATGTCAGCGCATCCGTTGTTGCCTGTAATGCTATCACAACAACAACAAGTAAGGAATAAGAAATGATCACAAAGCAAGAAGAATAGCCAATAGAAAAAGAAGAAAGAAAAACAATGCAACCTTCCCTAGTGGAGCCACCAACACTTGAATTGAAGACCCTACCAACCCATTTAAAGTACGCATTTTTGGGGCAGAATGAGAAGCTGCCAGTTATCATTTCCTCTGCGCTCAACGAAGACTAGGAGAATGCGCTGATGAGCATTTTAAGGAAGCATGTGTGAGCAATTGGCTGGACCCTCGCCGACATTAGAGGAATTAACCCTGCATACTGCATGCACCGCATTCGTCTTGAAGATGACCACAAAGCAACAATTGAACATCAATGCAAACTCAACCCTACGATGAAGAAGGTCGTCAAGAAGTAGATCATTAAATGGCTAGATGCGGGCATTATCTATCCCATAGCAGATAGCACGTGGGTCAGCCCCGTGCAGTGTGTGTCGAAGAAGGGCGGAATGATGGTAGTCCCGAATGAAAACAACGAATTAATACCACAAAGGACCATCACTGGATGGTGCATATGCATGGATACTGCAAGCTAAATGCGACCACAAAGAAAGATCATTTCCCTCTACCATTCATTGATCAAATGCTAGACCGACTAGCAGGGAATGAATTATACTGCTTCCTCGATGGTTATTCCGGCTAGAATCAAATTATGATAGCTCCAGAAGATCCAGACAAGACCACATTCACCTGCCCATATAGGACATTTTCTTTCCGCTACATGCCGTTTAGCCTCTGCAATGTGCCAAGCACGTTCCAAAGGTGCATGATGGCCATCTTTTCAGACTATCTCGAGGACTCTGTGGAAATCTTTATGGACGACTTCTCTGTTTATGGAAACACCTATGAAGTCTGTATAGCTAACTTAGAGAAGATTCTGAAGAGATGTGAAGAGACAAATCTGGTGCTCAACTGGGAAAAATGCCATTTCATGGTGAAGGAGGGCATAGTGTTGGGACATAAGGTCTCCCGGGATGGGTTGGAGATGGACAAAGCAAAAATCGAAGCAATTGAAAAACTTCCACCCCCAACTAGCATGAAGGTTGTGCGAAGCTTCTTGGGTCACGCTGGATTCTACAGACGATATGTCAAAGACTTTTCTAAAATAGCACGACCATTAAGTGCGTTGTTAGAGGCTGACAGAAAATTTGAGTTTGACAATAATTGCCTCAACGCATTTCGAGTTTTGAAGAATGCGCTGATTACCGCACCCTATTGATTATGTCGGACTGAACATTCCCATTTGAAATAATGTGCGATGCAAGCCGGTATGCAATGGGGGCAGCTTTAGCGGAAAAGAGAAAAACAATCTTGCACCCCATCGCATAAGCGAGTAAAACATTAAACCCTGCTCAAACAAATTATGCCACCACAGAGAAAGAGCTCCTGGCGGTAATTTTTGTGTTGGAGAAATTTCGGGCATATCTGTTGGGAACAAAGGTACTCATCCACACTGATCACTCAGTGATCAAATACTTAATGACAAAGAAGGATGCAAAGTCGAGGTTGATCAGATGGGTTCTCCTCCTTCAAGAATTTGATATAGAAATAATTGACCAGAAGGGGACAGAGAATCAAGTTGCGGATCACTTGTCTTGACTGAAAAACCCTGAGGTTGACCGCAATGAGCCTGAGGTGAGTGTCGTATTCCCGGATGAGCAGCTGTTCCATATAGAAGAATTGCCCTGGTATGCAGACATGGTCAAGTATTTAGTTTGCGAGCAATTTCCCAAAGTTTACACCTATCACCAACAAAGAAGCTCAAGCATGAATGCATACATTATTATTGAGATGAGCCAAATCTGTATAAAAGAGGTGCAGACTAGATTTTTCGATTATGCATATCAAATACTGCTCAACAACGCATATTATCGCAATGTCACGACTCACCATATGGTAGGCACTTTGAAGGGCAACGCACTGCTGCCAAAGTATTACAGAGTGGATTTTTTTGGCCTACATTGTTCAAGGATGCAGCTGACTACGCAATGAAGTGTGATCAGTGCCAGCGCACAAGTAACATTTCATGGAAACATGCAATGCCAATGAACACTATCTTGGAGCTTGAATTGTTCGGCGTGGGGATTGATTTCATGGGACCATTCGCTCTTTAAAATGGTAAACATTACATTTTATTAGCCGTCAATTATATATCCAAGTGGGTACAGCCAATAGCATGCGTCGCAAGTGATGCGATGATAGTCTCCCAGTTCCTGAAGAAACATATTTTCACTCGTTTTGGCACTTCCCGTGCCATCATAAATGATGAAGGATCCCACTTTGTCAACCATAATATCAAGGAGTTGTTGCGCAAATACAACATTCTCCACAAAGTGGCCACCGTATACCATCCACAAACGAATAGTCAGGTGGAAGTGTCCAATTGAGAAATTAAGTTGATACTTGAGAAGGTAGTAAGGCCTTCACGAACAGATTGGGCAACAAAGCTTGACGATGCATTGTAGGCATACTGGACTGCATTTAAAACACCTATAGGCATGTCCCCATATGCGTTGGTATTTGGTAAGGCATGTCATTTTCCTTTGGAGCTGAAATATAAGGCATTGTGGACGGTAAAGTAGTTGAACTTTGATTTAAAGAAAGCAAGAGAAGCGCAAAAAATGCAACTGGTTGAGCTAGAAGAATAGAGGATCAACGCATACGAAAATGAGAAGATTTACAAAGAGTGCACCGAGCGCTGGCATGACAAACGCATATGCGGCAAAAACCTCCAAGTCGAGTAGAGGGTCTTACTCTTCAACTCACATCTGTGGCTCTTTCCGAGAAAATTAAAATCACGTTGGTCCGGACCATTCATAGTTAGACAAGTATTTCCGCATGGCGCGGTTAAATTATCAAATGATGACAGAACCAACATATTCAAAGTTAATGGGCAGCGAGTAAAAGCATATCATGGAGAAGGCTGACATTGCCGAGTCAACTCTGTGGAACTAAAGAACTTTGAGTAAAGAAGGAAGAAAGTGGTCCCTACGTTATCAAACGATCGCAATTCATTAGGGACGCAAGTTTTGGGAAACATCAATTCTTCAATTCTTCTCTACTATTCAAAACGCTCACTATATCTTTTCAGTCTTTATCTATCCTTATTTTATTTAAAAAAATGATTGCGATAACAGATTTCATTTTGTTTAAATAATTTGACCCTCACTCTATTTTTCTTGCAAACAATCGAGGTGTTGGATTGTGGAGATGATACGCGAAAAAGCAACTTATTTCACTCCATCACCGCAATCTAAAGAAGAGAGATCACCGCAAAGATGGATGTGTTAATACACCAATGCGGGCGATAGCGCAAATTTGGGGGTGTACTCTTCCTTATCTTTATCTCAATTTTGGCGACAGCACAAATTTGGGGGTGTATTCTTCCTTATCTTTATTTCAAATTTTGCGCTATCACATCGCACTTTAGTTTTAAAAGTCTTATCATCGCATCCTCTTTGATCACCACAATTATTTGACATAGATAAATTTAGTAGGTTACTGCATAATGTCTCTTTGCCAAGTATGATTTCAATGATGAAAAATATGCTTCTATTTCTTTCGTATATAGTAAAGTCAACTTAGTCTTAAGATAGTCACATCATGAAATATTTCTAAAAGTTAGGGGTTTGCTAGCATTCTTTCAAACTCTCTTTACAACGCATTTTAAGAACATCGCATGACTCATTTCAATCTTTTGGCAATGAGGACATTACCGCATTTTAAATTTAGGGGTGAGGTATTTATTTTCGACCTTGCTATTTCTCTACATCAAAAAAAATATTTTTGAGAATAACAACTCCACTGTCAACGCAATTGGAAACCCATGTTGATAAGAGTAAGTTGTGAAAGGCACTTACCCGTAGTTGGATGTCCGCATGACACACGTGGGGGCAAGCCAAAACAAAAGTAAGTCACCAGGATCAACGCATAAATAAATGATCGCAACTCCACTGCCAAATAGGTATGAGTTGGATGACCGCATGACACCCGTGGAGGCAAGCCAAAACGAAGGCAAGGCACTTAGATCAGCGAAGGGTCAGAAAAAAAAATATGAATGAAGAAAATTTTTATGCAAGGATAAAATCATTTCACACCCCAGTAGAAAATTTTCTTTTTGAAATAAATCATACGATGTTCCGGAATTTAGTAAAGACCTTTTGAAAGGTAAGCTTGCAGTCCCTAGGTCTTAGAAATATTTTAAGAAAAGACTTGAATAAGACTTAAGAAAATTCTGGTATATAGGATTTAAACGAAGTACCCTTGAGAAATCTAGGAAAAGAACATTGCGGTTGACTGGCTAAAGGAATCTTTAGCTTATGCTTGAGGACAAGTATTGTTTAAATTTGGGGGTGTGATAAGGGGCAGAAATGCACGTTATCATAGTGCTAAGTTCTAAAACAATGTTGGATTGTGTTAATGAAATATGTTAATTTGTGTCCATTAAGCATCAAATTCATAATATCGCAGTCGCATGCGTTCATCACATTAGAACAGTTGATTTTTGTATTTTTGTGCAGAATATGCGTGGACGCAATGCAAGAATTGTGATCATAGGACATCTTTGGTCAAGCAAAACTTCACCACAAGGCTTTGCGATGATTGTGTTTGCAAACATTTGCCCGAGAAGGCTCGCCGCAACTTGGTCAGTAAAACATGGTAGGTGCATCCGCGTGAAAGGCTAATAAATCCCGATGAGACAGAAAGCTGATGACAGTCGAATCCGAATTAAGTTAACAGCCGATAAAGATCACAAGTACATTCAGCTTTTCGGTGACAATTATTCGACGGATCAATCAGAAATTAAAGTCGTCCCATCTGTACAACCATGAGAGAGAAGCCGCCTTTCATTATGGAGCTATATAAATACCAAGGGAATTCTTCAGAAAAGGGGTTAACCAGTTCACAAGTTCAGCAATTAGAGATTTCATACTTCAGTTCGTTCGTCTTTGTGCATAGTTTTCCTTTTGTTTTAAGGCGGAGCAAGAGAAGAAGGGTGACGTCGGAGATCGCTCAGGACAACTCGAGAGAGAACCTCGAGGTGAAGAAGTAGAGAGCGGGCCGACTCTCGCGAGAGCGAGATCATCTTTTGAGCACGAGTAGAAATCAATGTAAAAGTCTGGGCAGCAAGAGATTGCTTCCAGGCCCTTTATTCTATACTTGCATTGTTATTTTGTACTTCATCTTCATATTTATACAATGGAAGTTCTATTTCTACATCTGTTCACTCTCTTAGCACGCATGAGTATCTAAATTAGTCGAATGGGTTGAGAAGAACTAAGCTAACATGACCTAGGAAGTTCATTGCTTGCGATTGTCTTGTTTTATGTTATGCCAAATACCCTTTAGAGCTACTCGAGAGAGAGTCTAAAGAAAGAACCTAATGACTCGAGAGAGCTATGTTAGAATCTGGACTCGAGAGAGCAAGATTAGAACTGAATAAACAGGAGATAGGGACTTAGAGATAAGCTCTGTTTGTTAACCTACATCGCATGCATCCTAGAGATGGGAATGATATTATGTGGTCGCCTTATTTGTGTGTGTGTCATTTCATCATCGCATAAATAAGAATAGATCCTTATGTGTAGGTCCTATAGACTTAGCGCATATATCGCATGCGTTCTAACCTTAGAAGCCATGGCATTCGCACTGAGAGGTGATTTAATGTTGTATGCATGTTGCATGATCACATAGCATGAACGCATCCTAGGAAGTGTTAGCCGAAACTTTTCTCAACTCGTTCACCATATACTCATCGCATTTCCCGTTTATCAACTTTTTTCAAACTCCATCACATTTGTTTTTTTTTTTTTTTTTTATCAACGCAACCAACAACAACCCACAATTTATTTATTTATCTGGTTACTACAAGAATTTCATAAAAATTACCAACGCAATCTATTTTCACAAGTCCCTGTGTTCGACCCCTGGACTTACCAAGAAACTCAGAGGAATTTACACTTAGATTCCTTTGGGGAAACTTGAGTGGACAACGCAATTTCACCATCGCATATCATCCATATTTCCACTTCATAAAAATAAGCCATCAGACTCCACTATGGAAGTTGAATATGTAGCCGCTTGTAAAGCAGCTAAGAAGGTTGTTTGGCTAACGAAATTCCTTTCAGATTTGGAAGTTGTTCCAAATATAGATTTGCCTATCACTCTCTATTGTGATAACAACGAGGCTGTGGCAAATACAAAGGAGCCTCGGAGTCATCGTCGAGGCAAGCATATAGAGCGAAAATACCACTTGATCAGGGAGATTGTGAATCGTGGTGATGTGATTGTCACGAAGATCGCGTTGGAGTACAACATTGCTGATCCTTTTACAAAGACTCTCACGGCTAAAGTGTTCGAGGGTCACCTGAAGAGTCTGAGTCTGCGGGACATGTGGCATCTTGTCTAGGGCAAATGGGAGAAGAAACTAGGTATGCCCTAGTTTATTGTATATTATACATGTATTTTTTCTTGTATTGTACATTAGTGTCCCGAGGCATTAGGAAAAGTGGGAGATTATGGGGATTGGTGTCATAATTCTCTCAGAGTCTCATTGTTTGTAATTATACACATTGTTTATGAATAAAATAAGTGTTATTTCATTCTGGCATTTACTCATATCCATTAAACAAAGCTCCATGGTGGTTTTATGTAAACTTACGCATGTATATGAGATATAAAAGTGGATCATGCCTTAAGTGATAATCTAAATAGGTCTGTAGTATAAGGATTAAAGAGGGATTCCCTATCCTGGTGACACTACGGATACGGCCCGCTTTGTAGGGGTTTGCAAGTGTTGTAAACTACTACAGATGGTAGATCCTGACCATTCATGTGGAGACATGCGTGCAAGGGTGTCTTATACAAAGAGTTTGTATAAGACCAGACCACGAGATGATTCATCTTTTTATATAATGTCGTTGATATTGGAGACTTACATCTCACCTAAACAACTATAGGTGACATGACCTTCCTGAGTGTTTTGTGAACTTTTGCCTTTGAGGGCGGTCCTTTGATTAGTACGGGTGAGAATGGCCAGATTGCCAACTCAACATGCCTACTTTTTGGGGACTTGTCTGATTTGGGAGCTGGAAACTCAGTTACACAAGATGGAATTCACTCATTCCTTGAAGTAGGGCTAAGTAGATAAATTGCTCCCTTAAAGGCTGATTTTGGGACTTGAACATAGTGGCCACAGCTTCTCTTTTGGAAGAGATGACTCAGTCATAGTAGGACTATGACTTATGTTCATTAGAGGAATCGGTGGTTGACAGGCATATATTGAATGCGATGATTCTAAATAAGCACATGGACAGTGATGAATGATGGAAATGAAATGTGGATGATGTGTTATGCTTATTCAGACTTTCTACGATACTACTTCTAAATGTATGCGTTATTAATGAAATGCTAGTAGTATGCTATGCGTTGTCACAAGTTTCCTTACGTTGAAACAAAGTATAATTCCATCGCAAGTTTCTCGGAGTGATCCAAGGTCGAACACAGGGATTGCGTAGTTAATGCGTTACGTTCGTGATATATGCGACCGGGGGTTTTTCAATTAATAAAAAGTGTGTGTGTACGGGTATTTAAAATTGCGGTAAAGTAAAATATGCGGTAAAGTAAAATATGCGGTAAAGTAAAGTTGTGGTAATAAAAGAAAATGTGATAAAAGTAAACCTAAGCTATGATGATACAAGATATAGGTTACATGATACATGATACCGAGTTTGAGACTGACTGTGAAGATTATACAAAGAATCGTGTTATGTGGTGGCAAGGCTTTATGTACGAAGCAGAAGAGAAAAGATAATTAGTACAAACATCGCAAGTTCATTAATTGCATTAAAGATATAACTACGGTTCCGCTTTCCCTTGGCGTACACCTCTCGGTGATCGGTCGTGTTCCCACATCTTTGTGGTGAAATAGGAATGAACATAATGAATGCAAGGTTGCTTCCATCTCTGGAAGTACTTCTCGCTTTAGTTAACGCATTCTTCTAACCTTCTCTCGACAGATTAGAATGGCATCTTCACTTCTACTCTCACAGGTGAAGATGTCGTCTAGCATGCTCTAACTAAACATATTTATTTCTTTAGCACAAATTAATTTACTTGTTTAATTCATTCTAATTACAAAGGGATTAAGAAAACATCGTGGAGAAAGCGATTAATGGAGGAACGGAAGTAGACAGAAATATGGAGATGAAAATGATCATGACATTTAATATAGAATCAAGCGTTTGGTACATGGTGTGAATGATTTAGACTAAGAAGATGAGATACAATTGATGATAGAGATAGAAACAAATACAGAAGAGTGTCAATGTCTTGACACAGATCTGGATGGAGAAATCGCTTGTCGGCATATGGAGTGAATGGAAGGATGAGCGTCCCTCTCAGGCTTGCTCAACCGGTAGAGTTGATCTAGGTATAGAGCTTCACGGCAGGGATTTAGAATGATTCGCCCTGAGACTTACCTCTCGGCCTTGCCTCTTTTCTTCTTGGATCTTCTCTGATCAATACTCAAATCAACCTCTCTCTCAATATACAAATATCAAAATAGCTTCGTATCAAGTATATCTTCTCGTAGAATTCCAAAGGCTATTTATAGGCTCAGCTTTGACTCTCTGCAGTGTGGACCCCACTTTATTGTTATGGAAATTCCAGAAATGGTGGAGTGAATATTCCTTCTGTTATGCGATCAATCCCATCAGAAATGCACAACGGTCAGCTGTACACGTGTCTGGATCCTCCGCAATTGCGTTGCTCTTTTGCATCTTCGATCGTTTTCCCGCATGTGGTGTTGTTTTTTACTACCACATGCGGTTGAAATTGCGTTGATCACAAAGCTCTTGATCGATTGTCGCATGCGCCGTCATTGCGTTGATCGTCTATTCATTCTGAATGATTGGCGCAATGCGACATAGATTCGTTGTTCTTTTTCTCTTGAGCCATGAACGCATGCGGTGACCTACAAAACAGACTTGAAATATTCTTTTCTACCATTGCAATGGTGTCAGTGGGTGTATTGACGACAATTTACAATTCTTACATTTCTTAACTAATTTCTCTACAATTGGCGCAACTTTCCTTTCTTTTGGCCGCAATATCTAAATAAAGCAGTATAAATAACTTTTATTTCTACAAGTTATCAGTGGTACTTAAGGAGTTAGATGTAACTACAGGGGCATAATGATTATTGGTCGAGTTGTACTTATGAGTGATCTGTGAAGGGTTGTCACACTGCTGATTGTTAAGATGGACACATAATATATTTGTGGTAAGAAGAGTTCAGTTGTCGGCCTTTAGTGGAGTGTCTGGCAGTTAACAGATGGTCGATCCCGTAACTAAAGAGTTTAGTCGGTTATTCACGTATCGTTGGAGCTTCGAGCTACAGGTCCATAAGGTCCCTTTGGTAGCTCAATGGATTCAAGTTGAGGATTAGTTCTTGGTGTTGATTTGAAATGTTCAAATTGACAAGAGGTAATTTGATTATATATGATATGATCGGTGTGATGTATGAGATACATCTAGTAGAGGGTTAATGTAAATGAGATTTACATTAAGTGTTATGAAATAGAAAAAAGAGCTACAGTTTGTATGTTTCATGAGATGAAATAATAAAACTATAGGTTATCAATATAGTATGATAAGTTGGTTATTATTTATATTTATAATAATATTAATTATTGGATAAACTCTTTTCTCTAATAACCAATTGAGTGGGATATTATTGGTGGTGTCATGGTAACCGTGAGATAAAAAGGAAAAATATTTTCCTAATTTGAGAATGTTGTTGATTTGATATTTCCAGTCTCAAAAAGTTCTCACAAAAGGTGGTCAAGTAAATCAGATTTACTAAACGACGGCTTGGAGAGACTAGACGATTGTGGAGTGTTCATACACGATAAACACTTAGCTAGCCGATGAGCTAAATGATTGCATAGCTTTAGCTAGACGATCGCATAGCTTTTGATAAATGATTGGGCATTGACCTATACGATAGGTTTTATCATCTCCCACTTGCTCAATCATTTACACGATTGTCCTCCTCTGGTCTCTACCTCTAACCAAGTCCACACAGAGCCCACACTCCAAATTCTCACACCGAGAATACCAAGGTAACCTTTTTGGTGGTGTCATACTCAACTCAACACAGTCGAGGTTCTGTAGAGGCCGTTCGTGGTGTTTGGGGTGTTCGTGAGTTGGAGAACTCTTTGTTCGAGTTCGCTATGATTGTGTAGTGCAGCAGTCGTGGTATACGAACGTTCGTGTGTTATTGTGTTGCTGTGATCGAGCGTTCGTGATCAAGGGTCTTGAAGATGAGACTTCAAAGGTTTGTTAATTCCTTTCCTTGATCATGTAGTAAAGTTTGCTGTAATTTCTATTTTATGCATAACTGTATGTTTCCATTTGTGACTGTAATTGTATTGTTCATATGCAAATGAAATTTGGAATGATCCTTCCGCTGCTCATGGAAATCCTCATGCACAATTTCCTTCAGATTGGTATTAGTCACATTATACATAATATTCCCATTACTTAATCTCTTGATATTGAGTGATCGTGTGTTGTAGGGAGCAACTTCCTTTTGACAAAGTAGAGCTACACGTTTGCTTCAGGTATTAGGTTGTGTGGTAGCAGCGTCTTGACTCCCTTTGCTAAAGTGGACCATTTTGTTCCTGACAGTGCGACCACTTTCAACACCTACCTCTATTCCTCGGATGTTGGTGCTTCTATAATTTTGTTTCCCTCAGTGTTTGGGATGTTCTCCAAATTATATGTGTCATTTATTTTCTTAACATCGAACCCAATTGTCGCTTTGCCAACATCCACTTTGTATCTATCTTCTTGTGGCCTTCTTTCATAGAATGTGCTAACCATTGATGGTTTGACCATTTTAGCCCCATAGCAGAAATCTCTCCATCCCAACGTATCTACCACATCTTCTTCCACCATGGGTGCATTCTGTAGAAAACATCTGATCTCGATCAAAATTGGAGGCCTTTTCTTAAGCACTCGCTCTTCTTCCACTAGGGTGCTTTGGCCTTGTCTTCCTTCTTTCCTACTGCTTTCTCGACATGATCTCCTTTTTCGAGGCACTGTCTCCCTCAAACTTTTTCTTCTTTTCACCTGCTTTCTTCTTCTTCTCATCTTCCTCTCTTAAAAGCCTCTACTCCTCTTGAATTTTTTTTCATGTTGTGCTTCATGCACTCATCTTTTCCTTTTCTAGCTTTCTTCTTCTCATCACTTTCTTCTTTCCACTACTTTTCAAATTCAAGCGCGGCGAGGTTTGCACTATCTAGAGACTTTTCTGACCATTGCTGTGACGAGGCTCCAACTTGCTCATTATCCTCATAACATATTTCAAGGTGAAATTTTTTCGCAGTGATGAGTACTGTGGCTTCTGTTCTTAGCTCTAGGAAGCCTTCTCTGACCTTCTTGGCCTTAATGGTAATCTTCTCCACCAATCGCTCTGCAGAAGATGCAGGAAAGATTATTTCTTCCGCGCTCTTCCTTTTTCTTTCTTTTGATTCTTTCGCTGTCAGCTCTTCGTCTTCATCCACTAAATCGACATATGCAGCTTTTATTCTGTCGTTTTCCTTCATCACCTTCTTTTGTTCAAATGCAGCGAACATTTTTCCTGGAGGCCCTTCCTTGACAATCAGCGGACTTGGCACGTTGGATGTCAGTGCCTCAGGGCCACTCACCACAAGGCTAGAACAATGGGTCAATACTTCAACACCAACCCCCACCTTACTTGGTTGGTTGACCATGCCTTCGTCATCAAGGGAATCGAGCGGTTTAAGATTCTTGAGAATGTCCTTGTACACCTCCTGTCACACCCCCTCCCTACTCTCTTAATCTAGAAGAGGTTGTGACAGCAACAATTACCAACCCTTTTGTAACACTGATTGCCTAACTGACATTCTCAACCTACTTAGGAAACCCTGGAGAAAACACTCATAACATTCAAGGTGCTAAAAGAACTTAAAATAATTTAAACTTCAACATGGTTCCACACACAATATCGTTACAACATATATACAGAAACAAAGTTCAGTGGGCCCCATTACTTTGCCCTAGTCCCTAATATGCATGACATATGTGTATAGATATTTACAGATCAAACGCCTAAACTTTTTCTTCCAACTGAGTTTTGAGTGGCTGAGCAGCTGTACAGTTAACCTCTAGGGAGATGACCACTACCTGGTGAGGAGGAAAATATTTAAAATGAGTGAGCTACTAGCCCATTGAGTGACTAATAAAACATAAACATCATGCTTTAAAACTAAAAATTGCCAAGCAAACTGATTCTTAAATTACTTAAAACATAACATAGTTGGAAACATAATAGTTAAACCTTAGTTGAGAGAGAGCCTTTTTGCTCGATCCCTCAATGTCAAACCTTAGTTGGTGTGGAGTACTCTCAACACAACAAACGTCAATTCTACCTAAGTGCATGTGGTATTCACTAAGTACCATCATACCTTGGGTACTATGCCCTAGATACCTTCTCAAAGTCCTTCTTTAGTATTGGTCCATTACTAAACATTCTCAGATACCTTCTCAAAGTCCTTCAGTATCAGGTTCATAGTCATCATCATAAAACTCATACTTTGTAATAAAACATATTCTGGAAGCATGAGTATCATAAATCATATAACTTGAAACTACTAACACATGCTACTTAGACATAATGAATAGAAGTACTGAAATCATGCTTTCATAAAACATGAGTTATGCTTGCGTTAGAAAACTCATGGAAAACTAATTTTCTTGGAAATCTCTTTTTAACATACTTTGAAAGGAAAACAAGCATGAAATTAAACTTTAAGTAAACCATATGTTTACTAAAAGCATACTGAAAATACTTAGATTTTCGTCACTCACAGCCTTGGGTGTTTCTCCTAGGGTTGACAGGCTTCTTCTATTGTCAATAACCCTGTGAACATGAACAACATGTTTAGCTACTAGCATTAGCCCTCCCTGTGAGGCTAACTTCCATAGTTGAGCTCACATTCAGCCTAACATAAGATGCTTTCAACTCAACACATACCTTTCTATGTGTTTAACACTTAGAGATTTTCCTTGGATTTAAGCCTTAGCTATACAGCGAACATACATTATCAACACACACTCTCATGCGCCAACGCATGTCCTAGGCACCCAATCCAGTTGCTCACCAACACACACTCTGCCTCCTTTGCGCCTATGCCTTCAGCACACACCAGCACAGCCCAACGCACAGCTCAAAACATGTTGGCACTCAACCTAGCCTTGCACACGCATCTACCACTTCAGATGCTTGCTTGTTCATCCCAAGCAGCTGCCTGCTTATTCAAAATTTTCAGACTCAAATTTGAGCTCGAAGAACTTATTTTTCAGACCTTATCTTGGAAAATTTTCTTCTACCAAATTGTTAAAAATTTTCTTAACTAGCTTACCTTAAAAATTAAGCTCATAATTCTTCGTGGTTTGTCCGGAATAATTCAATATTTATCTCTGGCCCAGATTAAACTGAGAGTCTACCCTTCTTTCAAAATCTTTAGATTTTAGCTTGATTTCTATGGAAAGTTCTTCCAGAAGCCTTATAACATCAACTAGACTTACAAAGCTTTCAAATGGCTCTGAAATCACCTTGATAGCATGAGAGAACTGCTCAAACCAAGCCTCTGAAGTTGGCCTTCCCTTTTATACCATAGAGTGCATGTACTTCTTCAAATCTTATGTTGCCATCTCACCAACTAAGTGGGATTGATTCATCTGATCCTGACAGCTGACCATCTTAAACGGTGGTTAAGTTAAGTGTCTTCCCTTAATGACCAACGTAAGGCTCCTTGCCTACAGCACCCTCCAACTCAAGGATCACCAACCCTTATCGTCGCGCAGCCTACTACTCGACGCAAGTCTTGGCGAATCTCGCAAGCTTCACCTCGCATGGGCTTGTGGCCAACGCATAGTCCTCACCGCCCCCATACTGGCCAACGCACATGCCCAGCTCTCACTTAAGATTCACGACTGGGTCGAAAGAGAAGTAATGAGTTTTAACAGAGTTTCTTCTAATTTTTTTAGTATCTTCTACATGGTATTCTCGTGGTGTATTTATAGCGTCCAAGGGCAGCTTCTTTTCTCTCACTAATGATTGTGCTGATAAGGTGCATTAAATGTCATACCCTAATGTGCCGCCTGTTGCGCGACAGAAGTTCATTGATTCTACCATGAAGCTTTCTTATCAGCTACCAACTTGCTTTTTTATTTGACTTCTACCGCCCGTGTCACGTCGTTTCCCATTGCATGAATCCACTAACTTGGTTAACTATGTGATCTTCATTTTCGCTTTAGACTTCCTCGCGATCGCATAAACAGACTTTCTACACCAAACAAGGCATGATTTATAACTTTTTTTGTAAACATAGGCATTGTGTGTATATTTGATCACACGATGTAAATATCTCTATGAATTTTTCATCATATTGTCACATTTCCAGTGCTTTTTCCCAATTGTTTTAGATAAAAGAGACGGAATAACTTGTATTTCAACAAGTTATCATGTATAATGATACATTATAATATAAAGCTTATATTTTATTTAAACTTTATAACATAATTAATTTTGGATATGATTCAAAATTAATTTATAGGAGAAATAAATATTTGAAGGAATTCAAATATTAATGAATTGGATTCATACTGAAACTATAAGTTAAAATTAATGTGTATTTGGTACACATTAAAACCATAGGTTATGAGAGAAATCCAATTGAGTATGATTCAAATGTAAACCAAATTAAATATTTGATATTTAATTTTGAGATAATTTAATTGGAAAATTAAACAATTATTTAATTTGATTTCATTTGATTTCATTTGATTTCATTTGATTTCATTTGATTTCATTTGACTATAGATTATGTGAGAAATGTTTCATTTAATATGATTTAAATGAAATCATTAATTAAATTAGTTTTAATTAATGATTAATTAATAATTAATTTAATTAATTAATTTGATAACTCTTACATAGAGGAATTATCTAAAAACATGGGTGATCTCACATTTCTCTCCCTCCCCATCTATGTTAAAATTTGCTTGATCGATTCAAAAAAGATAGGAATGTTGTTCTTTTGGTGAAATCTCAATAGGAGAATTGGATTCTCACTTGATATACAAGGGTAAAGGTTTTCTATCCCTTTTATGTGTATTTTAAACATTCTTAACCTAGATTCTAATTTTAGAGTAGGCTATTTTTTTTCTCTGTATTATTTCTAAATTGCCCAATGTATGGGTATTTCACAAATCTTTGATAATGAGTTTTTATTTTGTACATTTCATTGTGTTAGGGCTTTCATCCCTATAGGATACTACTTATCTCAATCAAAATATGCATCTGATCTTTTGGCATGTTATGGAATCACTAATTCTGCCACAGCACCAACATCGTTGGATTCAATGTTCGTCTGACCTCTTTTGATGGTGTTCCTCTCGAGGATCCAATCCTGTATAGACAACTTGTTGGCAACCTTATAGTCAATTCATGTCTACTCCTCGCTCTATCCATTTCACCATTATACGATGGTACACTAAGGCATGGTCTTCAGTTCTCCTCTCAATTCTCATTGGTTCTCTCTGGGTATTCTTACGTTGATTGGGCAGATGACCTTCCGGATAGACGATCTACCATAAGTTACTGTTTTTATTTGGGTATTCTCTCATCTCCTGGCAGAGTAAGAAACAAACGGTTGTTTCTCGTTCTAGCACCGAATCGGAATATCGTGTGCTTGCTAATGCAACTTCAGAGGTAAGACTTCGTGCGCTCCTAGATAACATGGGGGCTCCTCAAAACTCTACCTTTAGACAGATACTTTGCAAACTCAAGTTGGTGCCTAACCTACCACCTTGTAATTTTTTGGGTTGGTTATTTTGTTTAGGTTATATATATTTTTAGGTGTTCTTGTGTGTATATATAGCCTTGTACTCCACATTTATGATGCACGGAGAAATACAAAAATACATAAAAGTTCACATGTGCGACTTGCTCTATAGCAATGATCTGTCTCATGACTTCAGCCCACAGCTCAATTTTCGATTCGCTCTGTGGTCTCTCCTCGATCCTACAAATTTTGCGAAGAAGAAGGAAGCTGAACAGGGCTCAAATGCTTACCTATTGATTCTGAAACATCACCGCTGCTTCGAATGCACCTTAGGACCCACAGGACCATGCATGGGTGCGTGAGATGTCGAAGACCCAACGACAGTTTTTGCCTCTTTTTCAATTCTAGGGACGGTTTTTGAGCTGCGCAAACGATCGACGCGGTGGTGGCTAACGATATCGTTGGTGGCAATGTTGACCTCGCAGATTGACGAGGTCAATGAGAAACAAGTGGCGCCACTCGGAACAGTCAACAAGCTCTCCTTTGAGCAGTATGCTCGACAGAAGGTCGATCAGGATTTTGGAATGGTGCTAGAACGTCCCTTCATCATTATTGGAAGTTGGAAAAGAAAAGATATGACGAAATTAGAAAATCAGAGGAAGATGGAAGGCTCCCCATCCTTATCTGCTTAATTTGGTTGTAGAAGGGTCGCAATAGGTGCAGTGGAGGTCTATTAGCAATTTCGACACTGAAGAACAGGTCCAAACCATGAAAATAGCAACTGCAGACGACTGGGTTGTTTTGGATTTTAGGATTTTGATGCAGTTGCACATTCAGGTGAAGTGGGCGCATCGACACAGTTTCCTCAAATTAGTCAAAATCCCAACAAAAGCTCACAAAGTCAACCAAAATAGTGAAAATCAACTCTTTAGACCAAGAGAACCTTTGTATGACCATTTTTTTCATTTAATAGCATTTATGTGGTAAAACAGAATTTTTTTTTTTAAATAATGTTTTTTTAATAAATAATGACAAAAATAGGGTTGGGGGGAAATATTTTCAAAAATAGGTGTTTTGGAAAAGTATCTAATCACAATCGTGTGGGTACAGGATTTCCATGTGGCAGAATCTGAATCTCTCCCACAATCTCGCTCTCTTCAATCTCGCTCTCTCCCACTTTCTCGCTCTGTTACACAGTCACTCCAATAGCTCTCTCCCACTTTCTCGCTCTCTCCAATCTCGCTCTCTCCCACTTTCTCGCTCTGTTACACACTCACTCCAATAGCTCTCTCCCACTTTCTCGCTCTCTCCAATCTCGCTCTCTCTCCAATCTCGCTCACACTCACTCCAATCTCGCTCTGTTACACACTCACTCCAATAGCTCTCTCCCACTTTCTCGCTCTGTTACACACTCACTCCAATCTCGCTCTCTCCCACAATCTCGCTCAAAATGTCGCTCTCTCCCACAATCTCGCTCTCTTCAATCTCGCTCTCTCCCACAATCTCGCTCTCTTCAATCTCGCTCTCTCCCACTTTCTCGCTCAAAATCTTGCTCTCCTAAAATCTCGCTCACTCCAACAATCTTGCTCTCTCCAATCTCGCTCTCCCACTTTTTCGCTCTCGCTCAGAATCTCGCTCTCTCGCTCAGATTGGAAGATGTTATACTTAAGAATTACCTAGACACGTCATCGATGCACCACAGTGTTGCTTTAGAACTGACCGAACCGAACCGATGAATTCAGTTGGTGCAGTTGGATATGAGGATCTCGAGTTTGAAACATTCAGCATGGACAAGACTTGTACTTTCTGAAGTCAACACTGATTAAAGAGCTAGTACTAGTGTCCATCCAAAGTTTCAAGGGACTCCATGAGTAATCTTTGTGCTTCTTCTCTCCTCCTAGACAAGAAAAATGCATTATTGATGGTGGTACTATTAAGCCAAATCGTGTCCTAAAAATTAGCAAATAATCTATGAGAGAATGCATAAGTTATAAGCCATAACAGAAATAGGCCTTAAAAAAGGTGCCTCAAAATAGAAATCGAGATTTCGTGATTAGAACATCAAGCTTAGCCTACTAGACTCATACCACCAAGAATAAGATCATATTGATAAAGGGACCAAAAATCCTAAGTTTAAATTTAATCAAGTTTTCCTGAAAAATTTTAAAATGTATAAAAAAAGTGTGGCGAATGGGAGTGTGGCTACGTAAATTCGTCCACATTCATATTTTTTATGTATTCCATCCTCAGTAGAATACCTTTTTATATCCTCAACAGCTTGTCTACGCCGCTCTATCTGAAGTTCTAGTATATGAATCAACGTTGCTCTAGCCTACAAGGTAAAATAAAAACCACAATGAAATGATTTCACCGATATGAATACATTGAATTTAAATGTGTGAAAATATCCACCTGATGTGGTCGCAATGAATTAAGCAGGTGGTGTAAGTTTTTGAATATTAGGGATATTTCTTCCACCCTCCTTGCGTATTGTGACGGCCTCTCAACAAGAATATCAGCAAGCTCCAGAATGTGAAGCTGCAGCTCCCTATTCAGAGCTCTCAATTCCTTCTTAAAATCTGAGAAGGAACCACAAATAATAGTGTTAGCTAAATGAGTTTGTTTAGGAGGCAGGCCTGTCGGGGAGAGAGTTAATCTAAGCAGTCTTTTTATTTTTGAACAATACTCTTAAGCAGTCTATACGAGTTCAGTGAGTAAGTTGTAGGTGAAGAGTCTTTAATTTAGATCTGCAGAGAACATTACAATCATTACCACTTACACATTTTCATGTCTATAAATACAGTATCACATATCTTCACGATAACGAACAGAACTATCAAATACTCACACAACAATGGAAATAGGAATATCCCAGCTCTCGTTATTCCATGCTGGTAACTTTAAAACCATCACACCGGTGCTGACTTGGAGAAAATCATCGGACTTCTTTTAAAAAAACTATAAGTTGCCTGCAGCCCTAGGTTCAATTGCATAAGCCAAGTTTTTCTGGTTGAAAATGAAGATAAAAAGAGGATGGTATGGGCAGGTGTAAGCAAGCATGCACATGTAGGCATCTCCGGTCTCAGGTGTGTGTATAATTTAATTTGGATACGGTTAAGTTTGCTACTCTAGTTGATTATCTTCACTGAAGCCTTTCCATCTTGAGGACGGATTGTAAATTGTTCCTTCACTTCAGCACCTCTCCTCCTCCAATACATGTATTCTATTCTTTAAAAGGCCAATGGCTGCCGGATTCAAACACGCAACCTCTAAGTAGGTTTTACTCAGAGACAACAGGCCCTTCTTAGCTAATGCGACCGCCCCTTGGGGGCTATGAGTTCATGCATTTTTCTTACCCCCCAAAAAAAACAAAGACCACAGACCTTAGAAATCAAAAGATAAATGCTTGAGCATAAAACTAACCTTATTTGAGAGACAAATATAACAATTCTTATCCAATAGAAAATTTGTATTACTTCATTAGACTTCTCTTATTTTAGCCATTGTTGGCTTTCTCTATTTGTTGGATATGATGAGGGTGCTATGGGGGTATCAACCTAGTTGAGATGTCCGGGTACACCTATTGATCCTATGGTTTCCTGATTGATTACACTCATCTCTTGTATTAATTATATTGTTTTAAAGGCTGTATCCTTTTCAAAAAAAAAATAGAAAATCATTGATAGAGAACAATTTGGAAGCACTGATAACCAAACATACTTACCAATATTTGGTCCTCTAGGGTAAAGCTGGCGCACTCCTTGCTCTTCCAAGCTTGGAAGCACGTCATCTGTCTAAAATCACAACAGAACAATCAAGATAAAGAAGTAAAAATCGAATCAATTACCATGAGGCTATTTAAATTATCAATTTAATCAAAATATACAAGGAATCCGCATTGAAAGGAGAATACTACGAAGAAATTTGGAAGCGGAATCCAACAACTTCAGAACTGAAAACCCTAAATACATCATGCACGTACATACGTCCCTTCAACTCCATCGAATTAAAAGATGAAACGTGCAACTAAACTCAAAACTGCTAAAAGAACTCGACTAAGGTATGAAATCAAAACCGAATCGATGTAAAAGGAATGGAGAGTAAATCTCACAGTGTAATTGCTACCAAAGCACATATAGGTGCCTTCGATGGGTGGAGGAGGCTCCGGTGCCGATTTCGGATCCTGCAAGTAATCTTTGTAAAGCTTGTAAAATGGAGGTGGCGGTGGATAGGTAGCCGTTGCCATGGTTAGGCGCTGATCGGAAAATTTCTAACAGAGTCGGGAGAGTTGGAATGATGCAGCGGAGTTCGTCGGAAGTCAACAAATAAATTTGTACGGTCACGTGACGTGGAGGAATGAAAAATGATGGTAATTTGGGTTAAGAATTTTTTTTTTAAATAATGTTTTTTTAATAAATAATGACAAAAATAGGGTTGGGGGGAAATATTTTCAAAAATAGGTGTTTTGGTTATTGACAGTAACACAATCGTGTGGGTACACGAATTCCACGTGGCAGAATCTCTCCCACAATCTCGCTCTCTCCCACTTTCTCGCTCAAAATCTCGCTCTGTTCTACAATCTCGCTCACTCCAATCTCGCTCTCTCCCACAATCTCGCTCTCTCCCACTTTCTCGCTCAAAATCTTGCTCTCTCCAATCTCGCTCTCTCTCACTTTCTCGCTCTCTCCTCCAATCTCGCTCTCCCCCATACAAGTATAAAAATAGAAGTACCTTTAGAAAAATATATAAAAATAAAGATAAAAAGTTTATTGAAATGAAAATTTCTTATGTTTTATCCTCTACTCGCATTTATTCAACTGAAAAAGTTTAAAATGAGATTTATATTAAATGTTTTATTTTTCCAGAAAAAAAATTATTGGAAGAACTGAATTTTAAGAAATATGAAACTTTGTAGATCAATTTAAGTCTCAATGCGTTATATCAGCACCTGTTTGGCTTTAAAGCTTATAGAAAAATTTAAAAAAATATATAGAAAAATTGTATTCAGAAATTTTTGAAGCTTTCAAAAGCAAATTCAATAATCCAAGAATTGAAAGGTTACACATTCAGTAGCCGAGCACGGCAAAGCAGATTTACTAGTTCACCAACAAAAGAATTGCAGAGACAACTAAATACAACATTATTTGGTAACATTTATGTTCATCACCGTTAGGTAACACTTCTGTTTCTTCACAAGTTGTTACCCACGCATTATCATACATCTTTCCAATTAATCATTACAAGGCTAGAACAATGGGTCAATACTTCAACACCAACCCCCACCTTACTTGGTTGGTTGACCATGCCTTCGTCATCAAGGGAATCGAGCGGTTTAAGATTCTTGAGAATGTCCTTGTACACCTCCTGTCACACCCCCTCCCTACTCTCTTAATCTAGAAGAGGTTGTGACAGCAACAATTACCAACCCTTTTGTAACACTGATTGCCTAACTGACATTCTCAACCTACTTAGGAAACCCTGGAGAAAACACTCATAACATTCAAGGTGCTAAAAGAACTTAAAATAATTTAAACTTCAACATGGTTCCACACACAATATCGTTACAACATATATACAGAAACAAAGTTCAGTGGGCCCCATTACTTTGCCCTAGTCCCTAATATGCATGACATATGTGTATAGATATTTACAGATCAAACGCCTAAACTTTTTCTTCCAACTGAGTTTTGAGTGGCTGAGCAGCAGTACAGTTAACCTCTAGGGAGATGACCACTACCTGGTGAGGAGGAAAATATTTAAAATGAGTGAGCTACTAGCCCATTGAGTGACTAATAAAACATAAACATCATGCTTTAAAACTAAAAATTGCCAAGCAAACTGATTCTTAAATTACTTAAAACATAACATAGTTGGAAACATAATAGTTAAACCTTAGTTGAGAGAGAGCCTTTTTGCTCGATCCCTCAATGTCAAACCTTAGTTGGTGTGGAGTACTCTCAACACAACAAACGCCAATTCTACCTAAGTGCATGTGGTATTCACTAAGTACCATCATACCTTGGGTACTATGCCCTAGATACCTTCTCAAAGTCCTTCTTTAGTATTGGTCCATTACTAAACATTCTCAGATACCTTCTCAAAGTCCTTCAGTATCAGGTTCATAGTCATCATCATAAAACTCATACTTTGTAATAAAACATATTCTGGAAGCATGAGTATCATAAATCATATAACTTGAAACTACTAACACATGCTACTTAGACATAATGAATAGAAGTACTGAAATCATGCTTTCATAAAACAAGAGTTATGCTTGCGTTAGAAAACTCATGGAAAACTAATTTTCTTGGAAATCTCTTTCTAACATACTTTGAAAGGAAAACAAGCATGAAATTAAACTTTAAGTAAACCATATATTTACTAAAAGCATACTGAAAATACTTAGATTTTCGTCACTCACAGCCTTGGGTGTTTCTCCTAGGGTTGACAGGCTTCTTCTATTGTCAATAACCCTGTGAACATGAACAACATGTTTAGCTACTAGCATTAGCCCCCCCTGTGAGGCTAACTTCCATAGTTGAGCTCACATTCAGCCTAACATAAGATGCTTTCAACTCAACACATACCTTTCTATGTGTTTAACACTTAGAGATTTTCCTTGGATTTAAGCCTTAGCTATACAGCGAACATACATTATCAACACACACTCTCATGCGCCAACGCATGTCCTAGGCACCCAATCCAGTTGCTCACCAACACACACTCTGCCTCCTTTGCGCCTATGCCTTCAGCACACACCAGCACAGCCCAACGCACAGCTCAAAACATGTTGGCACTCAACCTAGCCTTGCACACGCATCTACCACTTCAGATGCTTGCTTGTTCATCCCAAGCAGCTGCCTGCTTATTCAAAATTTTCAAACTCAAATTTGAGCTCGAAGAACTTATTTTTCGGACCTTATCTTGGAAAATTTTCTTCTACCAAATTGTTAAAAATTTTTAACTAGCTTACCTTAAAAATTAAGCTCATAATTCTTCGTGGTTTGTCCGGAATCATTCAATATTTATCTCTGGCCCAGATTAAACTGAGAGTCTACCCTTCTTTCAAAATCTTTAGATTTTAGCTTGATTTCTATGGAGAGTTCTTCCAGAAGCCTTATAACATCAACTAGACTTACAAAGCTTTCAAATGGCTCTGAAATCACCTTGATAGCATGAGAGAACTGCTCAAACCAAGCCTCTGAAGTTGGCCTTCCCTTTTATACCATAGAGTGCATGTACTTCTTCAAATCTTATGTTGCCATCTCACCAACTAAGTGGGATTGATTCATCTGATCCTGACAGCTGGCCATCTTAAACGGTGGTTAAGTTAAGTGTCTTCCCTTAATGACCAACGTAAGGCTCCTTGCCTGGCACCCTCCAACTCAAGGATCACCAACCCTTATCGTCGCGCAGCCTACTACTCGACGCAAGTCTTGGCGAATCTCGCAAGCTTCACCTCGCATGGGCTTGTGGCCAACGCATAGTCCTCACCGCCCCCATACTGGCCAACGCACATGCCCAGCTCTCACTTAAGATTCACGACTGGGTCGAAAGAGAAGTAATGAGTTTTAACAGAGTTTCTTCTAATTTTTTTAGTATCTTCTACATGGTATTCTTGTGGTGTATTTATAGCGTCCAAGGGCAGCTTCTTTTCTCTCACTAATGATTGTGCTGATAAGGTGCATTAAATGTCATACCCTAATGTGCCGCCTGTTGCGCGACAGAAGTTCATTGATTCTGCCATGAAGCTTTCTTATCAGCTACCAACTTGCTTTTTTATTTGACTTCTACCGCTCGTGTCACGTCGTTTCCCATTGCATGAATCCACTAACTTGGTTAACTATGTGATCTTCATTTTCGCTTTAGACTTCCTCGCGATCGCATAAACAGACTTTCTACACCAAACAAGGCATGATTTATAACTTTTTTGTAAACATAGGCATTGTGTGTATGTGTGATCACACGATGTAAATATCTCTATGAATTTTTCATCATATTGTCACATTTCCAGTGCTTTTTCCCAATTGTTTTAGATAAAAGAGACGGAATAACTTGTATTTCAACAAGTTATCATGTATAATGATACATTATAATATAAAGCTTATATTTTATTTAAACTTTATAACATAATTAATTTTGGATATGATTCAAAATTAATTTATAGGAGAAATAAATATTTGAAGGAATTCAAATATTAATGAATTGGATTCATACTGAAACTATAAGTTAAAATTAATGTGTATTTGGTACACATTAAAACCATAGGTTATGAGAGAAATCCAATTGAGTATGATTCAAATGTAAACCAAATTAAATATTTGATATTTAATTTTGAGATAATTTAATTGGAAAATTAAACAATTATTTAATTTGATTTCATTTGATTTCATTTGATTTCATTTGATTCAATTAACTATAGATTATGTGAGAAATGTTTCATTTAATATGATTTAAATGAAATCATTAATTAAATTAGTTTTAATTAATGATTAATTAATAATTAATTTAATTAATTAATTTGATAACTCTTACATAGAGGAATTATCTAAAAACATGGGTGATCTCACATTTCTCTCCCTCCCCATCTATGTTAAAATTTGCTTGATCGATTCAAAAAAGATAGGAATGTTGTTCTTTTGGTGAAATCTCAATAGGAGAATTGGATTCTCACTTGATATACAAGGGTAAAGGTTTTCTATCCCTTTTATGTGTATTTTAAACATTCTTAACCTAGATTCTAATTTTAGAGTAGGCTATTTTTTTTCTCTGTATTATTTCTAAATTGCCCAATGTATGGGTATTTCACAAATCTTTGATAATGAGTTTTTATTTTGTACTTTTCATTGTGTTAGGGCTTTCATCCCTATAGGATACTACTTATCTCAAGCAAAATATGCATATGATCTTTTGGCATGTTATGGAATCACTAATTCTGCCACAGCACCAACATCGTTGGATTCAATGTTCGTCTGACCTCTTTTGATGGTGTTCTTCTCGAGGATCCAATCCTGTATAGACAACTTGTTGGCAACCTTATAGTCAATTCATGTCTACTCCTCGCTCTATCCATTTCACCATTATACGATGGTACACTAAGGCATGGTCTTCAGTTCTCCTCTCAATTCTCATTGGTTCTCTCTGGGTATTCTTACGTTGATTGGGCAGATGACCTTCCGGATAGACGATCTACCATAAGTTACTGTTTTTATTTGGGTATTCTCTCATCTCCTGGCAGAGTAAGAAACAAACGGTTGTTTCTCGTTCTAGCACCGAATCAGAATATCGTGTGCTTGCTAATGCAACTTCAGAGGTAAGACTTCGTGCGCTCCTAGATAACATGGGGGCTCCCCAAAACTCTGCCTTTAGACAGATACTTTGCAAACTCAAGTTGGTGCCTAACCTACCACCTTGTAATTTTTTGGGTTGGTTATTTTGTTTAGGTTATATATATTTTTAGGTGTTCTTGTGTGTATATATAGCCTTGTACTCCACATTTATGATGCACGGAGAAATACAAAAATACATAAAAGTTCACATGTGCGACTTGCTCTATCGCAATGATCTGTCTCATGACTTCAGCCCACAGCTCAATTTTCGATTCGCTCTGTGGTCTCTCCTCGATCCTACAAATTTTGCGAAGAAGAAGGAAGTTGAACAGGGCTCTAATGCTTACCTATTGATTCTGAAACATCACCGCTGCTTCGAATGCACCTTAGGACCCACAGGACCATGCATGGGTGCGTGAGATGTCGAAGACCCAACGACAGTTTTTGCCTCTTTTTCAATTCTAGGGACGGTTTTTGAGCTGCGCAAACGGTCGACGCGGTGGTGGCTAACGATATCGTTGGTGGCAATGTTGACCTCGCAGATTGACGAGGTCAATGAGAAACAAGTGGCGCCACTCGGAACAGTCAACAAGCTCTCCTTTGAGCAGTATGCTCGACAGAGGGTCGATCAGGATTTTGGAATGGTGCTAGAACGTCCCTTCATCATTATTGGAAGTTGGAAAAGAAAAGATATGACGAAATTAGAAAATCAGAGGAAGATGGAAGGCTCCCCATCCTTATCTGCTTAATTTGGTTGTAGAAGGGTCGCAATAGGTGCAGTGGAGGTCTATTAGCAATTTCGACACTGAAGAACAGGTCCAAACCATGAAAATAGCAACTGCAGACGACTGGGTTGTTTTGGATTTTAGGGTTTTGATGCAGTTGCACATTCAGGTGAAGTGGGCGCATCGACACAGTTTCCTCAAATTAGTCAAAATCCCAACAAAAGCTCACAAAGTCAACCAAAATAGTGAAAATCAACTCTTTAGACCAAGAGAACCTTTGTATGACCATTTTTTTCATTTAATAGCATTTATGCGGTAAAACAGAATTTTTTTTTTTAAATAATGTTTTTTTAATAAATAATGACAAAAATAGGGTTGGGGGGAAATATTTTCAAAAATAGGTGTTTTGGAAAAGTATCTGATCACAATCGTGTGGGTACACGATTTCCATGTGGCAGAATCTGAATCTCTCCCACAATCTCGCTCTCTTCAATCTCGCTCTCTCCCACTTTCTCGCTCTGTTACACACTCACTCCAATAGCTCTCTCCCACTTTCTCGCTCTCTCCAATCTCGCTCTCTCTCACTTTCTCGCTCTGTTACACACTCACTCCAATAGCTCTCTCCCACTTTCTCGCTCTCTCTCCAATCTCGTTCACACTCACATCAATCTCGCTCTGTTACACACTCACTCCAATAGCTCTCTCCCACTTTTTCGCTCTGTTACACACTCACTCCAATCTCGCTCTCTCCCACAATCTCGCTCAAAATCTCGCTCTCTCCCACAATCTCGCTCTCTCCAATCTCGCTCTCTCCCACAATCTCGCTCAAAATCTCGCTCTGTTCTACAATCTCGCTCTCTCCTACAATCTCGCTCTCTTCAATCTCGCTCTCTCCCACTTTCTCGCTCAAAATCTTGCTCTCCTAAAATCTCGCTCACTCCAACAATCTTGCTCTTTCCAATCTCGCTCTCCCACTTTTTCGCTCTCGCTCAGAATCTCGCTCTCTCGCTCAGATTGGAAGATGTTATACTTAAGAATTACCTAGACACGTCATCGATGCACCACAGTGTTGCTTTAGAACTGACCGAACCGAACCGATGAATTCAGTTGGTGCAGTTGGATATGAGGATCTCGAGTTTGAAACATTTAGAATGGACAAGACTTGTACTTTCTGAAGTCAACACTGATTAAAGAGCTAGTACTAGTGTCCATCCAAAGTTTCAAGGGACTCCATGAGTAATCTTTGTGCTTCTTCTCTCCTCCTAGACAAGAAAAATGCATTATTGATGGTGGTACTATTAAGCCAAATCGTGTCCTAAAAATTAGCAAATAATCTATGAGAGAATGCATAAGTTATAAGCCATAACAGAAATAGGCCTTAAAAAAGGTGCCTCAAAATAGAAATCGAGATTTCGTGATTAGAACATCAAGCTTAGCCTACTAGACTCATACCACCAAGAATAAGATCATATTGATAAAGGGACCAAAAATCCTAAGTTTAAATTTAATCAAGTTTTCCTGAAAAATTTTAAAATGTATAAAAAAAGTGTGGCGAATGGGAGTGTGGCTACGTAAATTCGTCCACATTCATATTTTTTATGTATTCCATCCTCAGTAGAATACCTTTTTATATCCTCAACAGCTTGTCTACGCCGCTCTATCTGAAGTTCTAGTATATGAATCAACGTTGCTCTAGCCTACAAGGTAAAATAAAAACCACAATGAAATGATTTCACCGATATGAATACATTGAATTTAAATGTGTGAAAATATCCACCTGATGTGGTCGCAATGAATTAAGCAGGTGGTGTAAGTTTTTGAATATTAGGGATATTTCTTCCACCCTCCTTGCGTATTGTGACGGCCTCTCAACAAGAATATCAGCAAGCTCCAGAATGTGAAGCTGCAGCTCCCTATTCAGAGCTCTCAATTCCTTCTTAAAATCTGAGAAGGAACCACAAATAATAGTGTTAGCTAAATGAGTTTGTTTAGGAGGCAGGCCTGTCGGGGAGAGAGTTAATCTAAGCAGTCTTTTTATTTTTGAACAATACTCTTAAGCAGTCTATACGAGTTCAGTGAGTAAGTTGTAGGTGAAGAGTCTTTAATTTAGATCTGCAGAGAACATTACAATCATTACCACTTACACATTTTCATGTCTATAAATACAGTATCACATATCTTCACGATAACGAACAGAACTATCAAATACTCACACAACAATGGAAATAGGAATATCCCAGCTCTCGTTATTCCATGCTGGTAACTTTAAAACCATCACACCGGTGCTGACTTGGAGAAAATCATCGGACTTCTTTTAAAAAAACTATAAGTTGCCTGCAGCCCTAGGTTCAATTGCATAAGCCAAGTTTTTCTGGTTGAAAATGAAGATAAAAAGAGGATGGTATGGGCAGGTGTAAGCAAGCATGCACATGTAGGCATCTCCGGTCTCAGGTGTGTGTATAATTTAATTTGGATACGGTTAAGTTTGCTACTCTAGTTGATTATCTTCACTGAAGCCTTTCCATCTTGAGGACGGATTGTAAATTGTTCCTTCACTTCAGCACCTCTCCTCCTCCAATACATGTATTCTATTCTTTAAAAGGCCAATGGCTGCCGGATTCAAACACGCAACCTCTAAGTAGGTTTTACTCAGAGACAACAGGCCCTTCTTAGCTAATGCGACCGCCCCTTGGGGGCTATGAGTTCATGCATTTTTCTTACCCCCCAAAAAAAACAAAGACCACAGACCTTAGAAATCAAAAGATAAATGCTTGAGCATAAAACTAACCTTATTTGAGAGACAAATATAACAATTCTTATCCAATAGAAAATTTGTATTACTTCATTAGACTTCTCTTATTTTAGCCATTGTTGGCTTTCTCTAATTGTTGGATATGATGAGGGTGCTATGGGGGTATCAACCTAGTTGAGATGTCCGGGTACACCTATTGATCCTATGGTTTCCTGATTGATTACACTCATCTCTTGTATTAATTATATTGTTTTAAAGGCTGTATCCTTTTCAAAAAAAAAAAAAAAAATAGAAAATCATTGATAGAGAACAATTTGGAAGCACTGATAACCAAACATACTTACCAATATTTGGTCCTCTAGGGTAAAGCTGGCGCACTCCTTGCTCTTCCAAGCTTGGAAGCACGTCATCTGTCTAAAATCACAACAGAACAATCAAGATAAAGAAGTAAAAATCGAATCAATTACCATGAGGCTATTTAAATTATCAATTTAATCAAAATATACAAGGAATCCGCATTGAAAGGAGAATACTACGAAGAAATTTGGAAGCGGAATCCAACAACTTCAGAACTGAAAACCCTAAATACATCATGCACGTACATACGTCCCTTCAACTCCATCGAATTAAAAGATGAAACGTGCAACTAAACTCAAAACTGCTAAAAGAACTCGACTAAGGTATGAAATCAAAACCGAATCGATGTAAAAGGAATGGAGAGTAAATCTCACAGTGTAATTGCTACCAAAGCACATATAGGTGCCGTCGATGGGTGGAGGAGGCTCCGGTGCCGATTTCGGATCCTGCAAGTAATCTTTGTAAAGCTTGTAAAATGGAGGTGGCGGTGGATAGGTAGCCGTTGCCATGGTTAGGCGCTGATCGGAAAATTTCTAACAGAGTCGGGAGAGTTGGAATGATGCAGCGGAGTTCGTCGGAAGTCAACAAATAAATTTGTACGGTCACGTGACGTGGAGGAATGAAAAATGATGGTAATTTGGGTTAAGAATTTTTTTTTTAAATAATGTTTTTTTAATAAATAATGACAAAAATAGGGTTGGGGGGAAATATTTTCAAAAATAGGTGTTTTGGTTATTGACAGTAACACAATCGTGTGGGTACACGAATTCCACGTGGCAGAATCTCTCCCACAATCTCGCTCTCTCCCACTTTCTCGCTCAAAATCTCGCTCTGTTCTACAATCTCGCTCACTCCAATCTCGCTCTCTCCCACAATCTCGCTCTCTCCCACTTTCTCGCTCAAAATCTTGCTCTCTCCAATCTCGCTCTCTCTCACTTTCTCGCTCTCTCCTCCAATCTCGCTCTCCCCCATACAAGTATAAAAATAGAAGTACCTTTAGAAAAATGTATAAAAATAAAGATAAAAAGTTTATTGAAATGAAAATTTCTTATGTTTTATCCTCTACTCGCATTTATTCAACTGAAAAAATTTAAAATGAGATTTATATTAAATGTTTTATTTTTCCAGAAAAAAAATTATTGGAAGAACTGAATTTTAAGAAATATGAAACTTTGTAGATCAATTTAAGTCTCAATGCGTTACATCAGCACCTGTTTGGCTTTAAAGCTTATAGAAAAATTTAAAAAAATATATAGAAAAATTGTATTCAGAAATTTTTGAAGCTTTCAAAAGCAAATTCAATAATCCAAGAATTGAAAGGTTACACATTCAGTAGCCGAGCACGGCAAAGCAGATTTACTAGTTCACCAACAAAAGAATTGCAGAGACAACTAAATACAACATTATTTGGTAACATTTATGTTCATCACCGTTAGGTAACACTTCTGTTTCTTCACAAGTTGAAGACCACGCATTATCATACATCTTTCCAATTAATCATTACAGAAACAATAACTTGATGATATTGAACAATTATTCTGAACGTATGCAGCTTCAATAAACTTTACAGTTGTGTTGCGAAAGCATGAGCATAGTAATGTTTGTAATCACAAGCAAGACGGTGCATCGAAGTTGGGGAATACTATGAAAGCAATGGACAACGGATCCATATGGATCGGCGTGTTGACGTCTCGGAGGATAGGATTCAAACTTGGGATCTCTCCATCAGCTGTGAGCTCCAATGGAGATCCATTTAGAAGCATGGTTTGGCTTTGGAGGTAGCCATCCTTTGGAGTCAAGTGGTATTCTTCTCTTGAAACTGTTGCATCAGAGACTTTGTTGCCAGTCCATGCTACAGTCTTTTTCATGCCTTTTAGGAAGGATTTTTCTCTCTTAACCCCATTTTCTTGGACATTCAGGAACATATTTTTGCTGTTTTGGACATGGATTGAAAAATGTGTTTGGTTGCTCAAATTTATCAGAAGTACTGTTACACCAGTCTGCAAACAGAATACAATAATCAAAGCAAGTTAATATCTTAACTATGGATAACTTGTCCAAGATTGAGTTGGAACAACTTCAAAAGGGAGCATATTTGATTTAAGCTAGTCCTAAGAATGGCTTTCAAATTGAATGAAAGCACTTACATTTCCTCTTGAACAATGAGCATAAGATCGTAAATACGATGAAGCATCAGTACCGATAGGAAGAACAATTTTTCCCATAAGCCGATGCCACAGAAGAGCACTGTTCACAAAATGAAACAGATCTAAAGATCAGATACACAAAGGACTAAAAAGTAGACTAAAGGAGTTAATATTGGTAAATTTGTAAAAGTGTTGCCTGTAAAAATCTGGATTTGGCACAAGTGTGGATGTGTTCAGCAGACCATAGTGACCTCCAATTAATGTCTGCCTACAATACACTTTGGTATTGTACTTGGATGCCAATCCTAGCTGATCTAAGTACCTAGAGTTTACATGTAAGATACAAACGATTCCGTGACATTACACCCAATTCAAAACAAGCATTACAAGGGCATGACTACACGTTTTTGGGGATGAAGATTACCAAAAGCTATTAATGAATGTGTTGGATACATGACGACCACCGCTGTTATAGGCCCCCCCAGACTCTCCAACCCATGCAGATGCCCATGGACCATGAACTTGGATGGTCTGGTCTAGCCTATTGAAGACTTCTGATACCCTGCTTAAGTAATGTGGATCCAGGATGTTGTTTGCAAGATGGGGATCAATGCCTAGAACGAAAAGAACAACAATGAACAATTGAACAGACGACCAAATTGATCCATCTGTCTTTTGGACACTGCATTAACTTACCGGCCCCAAGATTGTAAATATGATGTGTGACGACATTCACAACATTAGATCCTGAAACCTGAAGAAGCTTAGCATACCACTCCGGCTCAAAGAATCCTCCTGGTGCTACAAGTGAAGGTTTTGAGTTGGAATCCTTGTACAAATCATTGATGATGTCTCTTAGCTTGATCACATCTTTTGCATACAATTCGACATCAACACTCGCACCAACACCATGTCCACTCAATTCATTACCTGCAGTTTCAAGGATATGAAATTTGAGCTGAGGCCACAGACCAAATGATCCTAACGAATGGTAACTTTTAGAGTATTTTACCAAATTCCCATGAATCTATCACATATCCCTTTGAAATGGTATAATTCATAAAATCCTGAGCATTAGTAGAGTCCCACTCTCCTACCCATTTATCTCTCTGAATCCGGTGCCTTCCATGTAGTGCATTCAAGCCAAAGGTCACTATGGCCCTGAAAATGAAAGATTTGACCCATGATAAGACGTGTGGAGTAATGTTCTAATCTAATATTTCCCTTTTTAACAAGCATAACCTTGATAAAGATTCAAAGCATAAAGGAGTTAGAGAACTAAGAGTATGTTTGGTAGGCAATTTGGATTATGTTTTATGTGTTAAGATTAGTTCAACAAATATGCATGGGTAGATAATTTGGATTTTGTTTCTGAACTGTTTTTGGATGTTGAGATCAAAACACTAAATTCTAAAAACAACGATTTTGTGTTCTCATTGTTTTCAGATTTTGAATTTGAAATTTTCAAATACAGATTATATTAAAAAAGAGAAAAGTGTTAATATATATGGTATTTGATGTTATAAACTCAATTATTCTGGGTCAATTAGAATATGTATTATATGATGTATTATAAATTATATGATATTACAAAATAATAATTATACAAAATTTTTAACATAAAACAAACTCATAAATAAACTAACAATAATTTCTATTCAACCTAATAGTTGTGGGTAACTACAATATCTACCATTATTTTTAAATATATTATCAAACATATTTTGAATAATTGTTTAAATTTGAATTCAATTTATGAATTTTCTACCAAACATATACTTGAAAACATGAAATACAACTATGGTTTCATTGAATTCCTTGTTTTCAAAGTGCCTACCAAACATATGGTAAAGAATTCAACGTTTTATGACTTTATCATAAGAAAATATCAAATTGCATATGCACCATAATGACCAAGATTCATCAGCTCTCAGAGAGGTCGCCTTCCGGAAATGGTAGAAACATGATCTACACTAACAGTCAATTGTAATACTTTTGTCACACATAACATGCCTTCACTTCAAACATTTTAATGAAATGCCTCTCAGGATACAAATGCTTACGGTTGAAAGTAGGGTTTGTACCTAGGGGTATTTTTGTTTGTTTACAGTACTCTAGGGTTCCCTACTTTTCTATTTATATGTGCAGTCTCCTTGTATTCTGTGTATCAAAAATTATAATAAGAAACTTCTATATCGTGGTTTTTTCTCCCTGTACTAGGATTTTCCATGTAGATCTATGTGTGCCCTCTTTCTCTTTTCTCTCTTCTTGTTCATCATGGTATCAGAGCATGGAGATGAAACCTTGGCCAACATTGAGGAAAATCAAACAGAAGAATCACAAGTGCCATCTGGCACCACAACCACCGATATTGTCGCTATCGTACGGACCACTATAGAACGGTACTTCCAGACGGTCCTACCTCATCTTCATCAGCCAATTGGAGCAACCTAACTCAGAGGATAGGTGGCCAACTAGATCGAAAACCAGCAGACCCAGCCGGCCGATTGGATCGGCCACCAGACGGCGGCTATAGCGGCCACAGCGCGCCAAATGATCGGGAGCCAGGGGGTGAGCGAATTCCAACTTCGTGCTAAGCCATCCACAAGTAGACGCCAGTCGGTCGAAGAGATCCCGCCCGACCCATCCGACTTCCACCCAGTCGGAGCTTTCTAGACCGGCTCCAGCTGCCCACAGGAGTCCCTTCGGTTCCAGCCAGCCGATTCCAACGCTGCGATCCCAACCAACCGTGACCCACTGCGATCCCAGCTAGCCGACTCCAGCCGTGACCCATCTGATCCGAGTCGTGGTTCTTGCCCAGCACCAACCGCACCTTTGGGTCCTTCTATTCCAGCCATGATGCCTCCATTTCAACAGAGTATGGGTTGGCAGTTTTAGTCAAAGAATACCTGTGGATGGCAGATTTGAGGTAGAAGAATCATCTTCGTCGTATCCTGGATAGAAACTTGAACATATCCAGGAACAATTCATCCAACTTCAACTCCAGATTAAACAGCAAAACGAGTCGGTTCAGCAACAAATAGCTATCCTTGGAAAAGCTCTCGGAACGACCTCAAATGTCCAATCAGAACTCCCTTCCAGTCTACCAATTTACTCATGAAATCCGGTAACTTCTTTCCCTACTTTACCTACAGCCAATTTATTTTCTGGTGCTATGGGAAATTCTACTGGTTTTATTGTTGGGGAAAAATTAAATGGTCACAATTATTTTTCGTGGTCTCAATCTATTAAAATGGCCTCGAGGGTTGTCATAAATTCGGTTACTTGACGGGTCAAATACCGAAACCGAGACCTGGTGGCCCAAGAACGTATCTGGAAGGGGGAAGATTCCTTATTCCGGTCTTTTTTAGTGGGTAGTATGGAGTCGCAGATTGGAAAACCTTTTCTATATGCTGCCACAGCGCGAGATATTTGGGATGCGGTTCAAAAGTTGTATTCTAAACGACAGAATGCTTCCCGGCTCTATACTCTACGCAAGCAAGTTCACGAGTGCAAGGAGGGAACAATGGATGTTATAGCTTACTTCAACAAGTTGTCTCTTCTCTGGCAAGAAATGGACCTATGTCGTCTGGGACTGTCATTGTGGGGGAGTCCAACATTTCAAGTCTGAGGAAACTGACTGTGTGTATGATTTCCTCGCTGAGCTGAACTCTAAATTTGATGCGGTACAGAGTCGAATACTGTGACATCGTCTGATACCATCCCTGATGGAAGTCTACTTGACGGGTCAAATACCGAAACCGAGGGTTGTCATAAATTCGGTTACTTGACGGGTCAAATACCGAAACCGAGACCTGGTGACCCCCAAGAACGTATCTGGAAGGGGGAAGATTCCTTATTCCGGTCTTTTTTAGTGGGTAGTATGGAGTCGCAGATTGGAAAACCTTTTCTATATGCTGCCACAGCGCGAGATATTTGGGATGCGGTTCAAAAGTTGTATTCTAAACGACAGAATGCTTCCCGGCTCTATACTCTACGCAAGCAAGTTCACGAGTGCAAGGAGGGAACAATGGATGTTATAGCTTACTTCAACAAGTTGTCTCTTCTCTGGCAAGAAATGGACCTATGTCGTCTGGGACTGTCATTGTGGGGGAGTCCAACATTTCAAGTCTGAGGAAACTGACTGTGTGTATGATTTCCTCGCTGAGCTGAACTCTAAATTTGATGCGGTACAGAGTCGAATACTGTGACATCGTCTGATACCATCCCTGATGGAAGTCTACTTGACGGGTCAAATACCGAAACCGAGGGTTGTCATAAATTCGGTTACTTGACGGGTCAAATACCGAAACCGAGACCTGGTGACCCCCAAGAACGTATCTGGAAGGGGGAAGATTCCTTATTCCGGTCTTTTTTAGTGGGTAGTATGGAGTCGCAGATTGGAAAACCTTTTCTATATGCTGCCACAGCGCGAGATATTTGGGATGCGGTTCAAAAGTTGTATTCTAAACGACAGAATGCTTCCCGGCTCTATACTCTACGCAAGCAAGTTCACGAGTGCAAGGAGGGAACAATGGATGTTATAGCTTACTTCAACAAGTTGTCTCTTCTCTGGCAAGAAATGGACCTATGTCGTCTGGGACTGTCATTGTGAGGGAGTCCAACATTTCAAGTCTGAGGAAACTGACTGTGTGTATGATTTCCTCGCTGAGCTGAACTCTAAATTTGATGCGGTACAGAGTCGAATACTGTGACATCGTCTAATACCATCCCTGATGGAAGTCTACTCTAAAATTCGCCTCGAGGAAGACAGGTCTAGTGCTATGAATGTTGATTTCGTCGATTGATTCTACTGCTTTTAAGACGCCAGGTCCTGTCAATGACAAACAGAATAGCAAGCCTCCCCCGGTGTGAGCACTGCAAGAAGCCCTGGCACATTAAGGACCAGTGCTGGAAAGTAAATGGTCGTCCACCCAATGGCAAACAGCGTCAGTCAAGTTCTGGACGAGCACTGGCAAGTGAGTCAGCAAATGGAGGTCCTCAGCCTCAAAACCAGGAGACTAGCTTGAATAACACCAATGCAGTGGGTGTGAGCGCAATTGCCCTGTCAGGCACTATTCAATCCTTTGGCCTTGTTAGTATAAATGGTAGCAAGCCGTGGATTCTAGATTCAGGGACTACAGACCACTTAACTAGCTCCTCTTACCAGTTTTTCTCTTACTGTCCAAGTGTTGGAAATGAGAGAATCAAAATTGTTGATGGATCTTTCGCTCCTGTGGTCGGGAAAGGCCATCTTTCTCCTTTTGAGGGATTAACTCTACGAGATGTGCTGCATGTTCCCAAAATTTCCTATAATCTATTATCTGTTAGTAAGCTTACAAGAGATTTGAAATGTTGGGTCACTTTCTCACCTGATGCTATTGTGTTTCAGGATCTGAGCTCAAGGACAACGATAGGCATCGTCCGGCATGACAGGGGGCTTTATTTCCTTACTGAAGATACTTCTTCTAGGATATGTGATAGGACTAGTTTACTTTCATCATGATTTTCTACTTCTGAAAAAGATTACATGTTATGGCATTATAGTCTTGGACATCCTAGCTTTCATTATATGAAATATTTATTTCCCCATCTATTTCACAATGTTAATATTTCTACTTTGACTTGTGATGTGTGTATTGGGGCTAAACAACCTCGTGTCTCGCTGAGCTCTCAACCTTATAAGCCTTCCCAGCCGTTCACACTCTTCCATAGGATGTTTGGGGTCCTTCACCAATTACCATTTCTACCGGCAAACGCTGGTTTGTAACCTTTATTGATGACCACACTAGGCTAACTTGGGTCTTCCTTCTCACCGAAAAGTCTGAGGTCTCATCGGTCTTTCAACAGTTCTATACTACTGTAGAAATCCAATTCGACAATAAAATCGCTATCCTTCGAAGTGATAACGTTGAGGAGTTTTTCAATAATTCTTGTCGAGAATTCTTAGCCTCAATGGGGATTGTCATCAGAGTTTGTGTGCGTATACTCCTCAACAAAATGGGATCACAGAACGAAAAAAAACGTCACCTTGTCAGGTCGCTCGCTCCCTTATGTTGTCTACTTGCCTTCCTTCCTACTTATGGGGAGATGTTCTTCTAACAGCAGCTCATTTAATAAATTGGATGTCTTCCCATGTCTTAAAGTTTCAAACCCCCTTGGAAGGTTTTAAGGAGTCCTACCCCAATAATCGTCGTATTCCTAATGTTCCACTTCGGGTGTTTGTGTGTTGCGTTTGTCCACACCCATGGTCCTAATCGCACCAAGTTTACTCCCCATGCTCAAAAGTGCGTCTTTGTGGGGTACCCACTTCATCAGCGTGGATACAAATGTTACCATCCATCTTCGCGAAAATATTGTCTCAATGGATGTTACCTTCCTTGAAAATCAACCATTCTTCCCCATTAGTCATCTTTAGGGGGAGAGTACTAGTGAAGAACTAATTGGAGTCCAAGTTCGCTAGTGTTACCTGAACTTGGGAGTAGGAGCGCTCTTCCTGAACCTGTTATAAGTGTCAACGAGACTATCCTTCCTACTGAACAAGTCCCGTGGATAATGTACTATAGGAAGAATCTTAGAAAGGAAACAGTGTCGCCTGTCACCTCTCCGACTCCAGTCCAGGAGTCAAACCAAGCATCAGTTCCATGTACTAGTATTTCTACCCCCGATGATAGTAACGTTTGTGTTGATAATAATGTTTGTGTTGAAGATGATGTGAGTGAAGACAGAGAAAATGGTGACAGTACCGACAATTGTACCGAGGACACCTTATGCGAAGAGGGTGTAGGTGTGAGTGATGACAGTTTTGAAAAAACTATTCCTGCAAATAGTACTCTTGAAGGTGAAAGAGATCTCTCAGACGATAAGACTCATGAGCAAAAGGCTAAATGTGGTGGAGGATCAGATGGGAAGAAAAGCCATGATGCCTCTCTTGATCTTCCCATTGTTTTGAGAAAAGGTACGAGGTCTTGCACGAAGTATTCACTGCAAAGTTACCTATCTTACAGTAACCTGTCTTCCGAATTCAAGGCCCTTACTACAAGCCTAGACGCAGTTACGATACCTAGTAGTATACATGCAGCGATGGAGATTTCTGAATGGAAAGCTGCAGTTATGGAGGAAATGGAGGCACTTGAGAAAAATAACACTTGGGACCAGGTTACTCTTCCAAGGGGACACAAGGCAGTTGGGTGCAAATGGGTGTTTACCGTTAAATACAAGCCTGATGAAACGATTGACATGTACAAGGCGAGGTTAGTTGTCAGAGACTTCACTCAGACCTTCGAAATAGATTATTCTGAGATATTCTCCCCGGTGGCAAAGTTAAATACTGTTCATGTTCTTCTTTCAGTTGCAATTAACAAAGACTGATCTCTCCACCAGTTTGATGTGAAGAATGTCATTGATGTGAAGAATGTCATCCTTAATGGAGAATTAGAAGAAGAAGTCTACATGAGTCCTCCTCCGAGGTTCGAGAAACAGTTTAATCACAGAGTTTGTAAACTGAGGAAGTCCTTATATGGGTTGAAATAGTCTCCAAGAGCCTGGTTTGGTAGATTCACTACCTTCGTAAAATCACAAGGATACAGTCAAGGACACTCCGATCACACCCTCTTTACGAAAAAGGCAATATCAGGGAAAATTGCAGTTCTCATTGTGTATGTGGATAACATTGGCATATTAGGTGATGATGCTTCAGAAATTGACAGGCTAAAGAGGAAAATGGTTGAGTAATTTGAGATTAAGGACCTCGGAAAATTAAGGTACTTTCTCGAAATGGAAGTGGTTCATTCGGAAGAAGGAATTTCAGTCTCTCAACGAAAATACACTCTCGACTTATTTAAGGAGACAAGTATGACAGGTTGTAAACCAATTGATACCCCTGTGGAAGTTAATGTCAAACTCAACAACCTAAATAATAGTGTTCCGATCAACAAGGAAAGGTATTAGTGGTTTGTTGGAAAATTGATCTACCTTTCTCATACCAGACCAAACATATCTTATGCTGTCAGTGCAGTCAGTCAGTTTATGCAAGCTCCTTACGAAGAACACATGAGAGCAGTGGAATGCATCCTGAGATATTTGAAAACCTCTCCTAGTAAGGGGTTGATGTTCAAGAAATCTGACAGCCGATGCATTGAGGAGTACACGGACGCTGATTGGGCAGGTTCTGCAGTAGACAAAAAGTCGACATCTGGATATTGTACCTTCTTGTGAGGTAACCTCGTTATTTGGAGGAGTAAGAAACAGGGAGTTGTTACCAGAAGCAGTGTCGAGGCAGAATACAGGGCCATGAGTCTTGGGATATGTGAAGAAATTTGGCTGAAAAAGGTCCTAATTGATCTCAATCAAGATAGTATCTTCGGATGAAACTTTATTGTGATAATAAAGCCACAATAAGCATTGCAAATAATCCAATGCAGCATAACAGAACAAAGCACGTGGAGACTGATAGACATTTCATTAAGAAGAGACTTGACAGTGGCAACATTTGTATCCCCTACATTCCTTCCCGTCAACAGATAGCAGATGTTCACAAAAGGGCTTCACAGACAGAATTTTGACTCTTGTGTTAGCAAGTTGGGCCTTGTTAATATCTATGCTCCAACTTGAGGGGAGTGTTGAAAGTAGGGTTTGTATCCTAGGGATATTTTTGTCTTTTTACAGTACTCTAGGGTTCCCTACGATTCTATTTATATGTGCAATCTCTTTGTATTCTGTGTATCAAAAATTACAATAAGAAACTTCTATATCGTGGTTTTTTCCCTGTACTAGGGTTTTCCACGTAGATCCGTGTGCCCTCTTTCTCTTCTCTCTCTTCTTTTTCATCACATACCAAACTAATATTTCAAGGAGTTGCAAAGAAAGACAAGAATCAAATGTCTTACCCTGTGGTCTTGAATAATTGGTTTAGATCATCCCATCTGCTCATGTGCAAACACCCCTTGGAAAAACCAAACAGCCCCCAATTCACCTTCTGAAATGGATGGCAAGGTGTCTTCAAACTTCCTACGTCATACAACACTTGATCTTGTAGAGAACCACCAATTCTTATCCTCAAATGCTCAAAAGCTTCAAATGTGACCCGCCACACAACATCGGTGTAAGTATAGCAGTTACAGAGGATTCTTATAAGAAGAAATTTTATTGCACATAGTATAGTTCTGACGATGGATAAAAACATCGAGATTCATGTTATCAAGAAAGAATACCTTGTATTGCCTTGACGAGGAGAGGATGAGACAAGTTCTGAAAAAAGGAAACATACAGAGCTTGAATCAATCACAGAGAATTAGCGACAAAATCCTTTGTTCAAACATCGAGGATGAAAAGTATCTAATTCTCACCAAATTTACTGCAGAAGAATACCCCCATGGACAACGATTGTAATTACACTTATCATGAGGCCACCAATCAATGGTGGCACAAATATAGTTATCATCAGTTTCAGCAACTACTGCAGCTCCATCTACTATGATACTAGCGTGTGTAGCTCTCTGAGCCAAAATAGTGGGTAGAGAAACTAAAACAAGAAACAAGGAGATGCTGAAGTCCATTGGTAAATGAAATAAGATGCCTCAAACACCAACTCGCACGGAATCATACAGTTCACAACTTCACATGCCCTGCATCAAAAGGAAGAAGAAAAAGATACGTATATGACAGAAGAATACTTGTCATCTAAAATGAAAGATTCAAAAATGACATGACTTTCTTAATGGATACGTTGCTTGTGAAAGATATGATGGAAGAACAAGATCTGCTGTATAGTGTCTCCAACTGACTATGTACACTGCTCAACCATTAATATTGCCAAGAAATAGATTTTACTGAAGCTGCACCAAATAGGAGACTAAAGCTTATTGAAAAAAGATATAGACAGAAAGTTCAATACCTTATATCAAAACATGTATATTAGCTTTCATATCCAAGCCGACCAAATTTTTCCTCTTTTCTTTTGGAATTAAATTCGAGAAGATTAAGATGTAGTTTGTAGTTGTTATAGAATTCTTGGGTCGTGTGTAGATTTGGTACTAGTTAGTTGTTTGTTTCTTATTCGAAAAAAAAAAGATCAGAAGACGCGTAAAAGTGCAACTAAGAACCGAATCATTAGAGACCCATCTGCAAAGCTAAATCACAAAGAAATTCCCAAGAAGATGTAAATTCGAGGCAACCCAGATGCAAATCAAGTAAATCAGATCAAACCTAGAGAAAAACAAGCATCGAATTCCATAAACTATACCATGGAAAGGTGAAACTTAGCTGAACTTTCAGAGCTGCAAGCTGCTTCGATGCTAGTACTTTTTCAGCTGAACTCTGGGAGCTGCTTCGATGCTAGTATTCTTCAGCGAAACCACTGGCTGTTTCCACCTCCTTCCTGCGACTTCCTTTTTGAATTGCAACGAATTATGCTGAGTAAGTACAGTGGCCATGGTGGGTGAAATGGGTCTTTCTCATATTTGTCCTTTTGACTAAAAATCTTACTTCCAAACACCGACGGATGCTCAGTATAAATTTATTTGGGTGCCATGAAAAATTTTCACCATAATTGGAATTCATCTTGCCGGACAATCACTCATTTTGCCGCTACCCCTATTTTGGGACTACCGAAACGAGGAATTTTTTTGGTAATCGGAACTCATCTTGCCACTACTTGCAGAATCACCATTCCCCCACCGCCGCCCTAGAACTCCATCATGGTTTATGGGTCCAATGGTTTTTTTGGGAACATTAGAGTGTGTGAAGGAAAATACATTGCACATATGGTTTTTGCAAGTAAAGAAGAAGGAAATTTGAGAACTGTACAAGAGAGTAATCAGAGATCTCTGCATTAAAAATTGAAATAAGAGAGAAATTAATGATTGAAAGATGGAAGATGAGCCTAGAAAGAAAGAATGGAAGTATGTTTCATTCTAGCATTCACTAGACAAAGAGGAAGAGAGTGAGAAGAAATGAAGAAAAAACAGAGGAGAGAATAATTATGAAAAGAAAATATATGAACTGAGAAAAAGACAAGAGAGGAAGAAAAAAAAGAAAAGAATAAATAGAAAACAAACTCTAAAACTCACTGATGAGAGAAGTGAATGGGAAAAGTAAAATTGTGGGAGAGAGAATTTAGAGGATGTTTGCCCAACTTGGGTTGGGTTGGGTGGATAAAAAAAATTCATCCACCCCTTTGGTTCATCAAATATTAGAGAGATTTATTATTTCGTTATTTATGTTAATTTACATTTTTTACTTCGTTATTCGCATCAATTCTCCCAATTATTCTCTTCCTATAATAATTACCAACTCAATTCAATTCTGCACGGCAGACGTCCCTTTACTATTTTTTTTAAGTCTATGTGGTTTTAGAAAATCATGGCATACCTTAACTAATGATTTTATTTAATGGTTTGTCGAAAAATTACATTTTTTTGTTCGACCAACTACGTTAGTTTGGCTAGTTTCATTGTTCGACTCGGTTTTTTGAATTGTTTTGCTCACTCTTAAATAAAAAGATTATTTCTTTTATGAGAAATAATAAAATTTAAAAATTTTCGAATTGTATTAGGTTTGAGAATTCAAAAATTCATTTTCGTCGATGAAGATGTAGTATTTTTACCTTAAAATCTAGACCTTTATCCATTTGTTTTAAATTTTAGTCGTGGAACAGTTAAATTCTTGGATTTGCATAAATTTGGTTAAATATTTCGTTTTCATCCATTCCGTTTTAAATCTTAGATGATTTAAAGGAGTTTAATGATTAAATTTTAATTAGATGTGAATGTGCAATTTGATTTTTTGTCTTGTCTTTTATAACTTCTTTTCTTTTCCTATATTACGTTTTTTTTTTTTTTTTGCGCCTCCCGAGATCGAAAAAAAAGACCGTCATGTTCAAAAAGTTATAGAAAATATTGGAAATGATATTTAAAAAAAATAAATAAAACCTATTTTATTTAAAGTGGAAATGTGAGATTTGTGAATAGTATATGATTCATTGCATAATTAGAAGTGTCTATGCTCCTAGATCACTCTAAATATTTGACACAACTAATCTAATCTACATCGTTAGAGTTTAACTTATAAATATAAACTAGTCATCCAAAATGAATTTATGAAAAAAGCATATGAATTTAGGATAAGAAAATTATTTGAAATGGTAAAATTATTGAAAATATTTACAAGGTATAACAAAATTTTAGAAACACTGGAATAACTTGTAATAAATAGCCAAAGATTTCTAAATATATTTTTATATTTAATTTAAATTTGAAACAAGTTTTCTGTATTTAATTAAGATCTAAAACGTTTTCCTATTTAATTTAGATATGAAACGTCTTTGTATTTAGTTCAGATCTGAAATGTTTTTCTACATTTAATTTAGAAAAACTTTTTTATTGGATTCTTATAAAAAGGAAAATTTGTTGTCTTAGTCCTTAAGAGCGACATGATGTTTCTTTCTATTAAAATGAATTAATTATTAGCAAAATTTTCACTCGATTCTAATCCTTCTTCGACGAGTACACATCTGAGAAGGATGTTGTGTTAATCTTGGAGAGCCGATTTTGCACGACGTCACAACAATGATTGAGATCTGGAATTGACAACGTGCACCAATTTGAAAGCAAAAAATGTGTCAATGTCAATCAAATCTGAAAAGGTTTGTCCAGATCTAGCCCCCATCACGCCGTGATGTTTTCAGCCGTCGCCTGTGGCGATTTCCTCTTTGGCAACTTCATCTGCACAAGCTCACGACAGTGACGAAAGGATAGAAACCGGCGGCTTTCACCTATGAATTGTAGCAGCGAGGTTTTTCTTGATTGATTTTCAACCTTAGTCTGTGATGACCCAAACTGCTTTTGGCCTCAAATTAGTTTGTCCATATCTCGAAGATGACAGAACGGCAAAATGGAACTTATTCGATCACCAACAAACCACATTTGATTTCGTTTAGCGTCTTTCAGTACCAATTTGAACACCTTCCAGCAGCAATTCAAGTCATTTTTTGAATCTTGGAGAAGAATTTGTCATTGCACAGATTTTCTTAGGATAAGAGGCGATTTCATTGGGCAAATTTGGCTGATAGTTCTTGTGCTGAGATTAATGGTTTATGTCTCTGATACTTTTCTCTGAGAGGCTTTATATGGATGTTGATGCAGAAGAGTTGGAGGCTGGCTGGTAATGGTCTAAAAAGGTAGTTAGGAAGGTAATTTCTTTTATATACTATTATCCCCATGAGAATGCTTAGTGCATAATTGCTATGACAATGATTAGTATAAAACTGTTATGGGAATGCTGAGAATGTAGCTATTAAATTCATAATATGTTATGTTTATGTGGAATGTTATTACATGATTCTGTGCAAAGTTTAATATTGTCAATCAACATAACATTCAACTTGTGGAAAATATGCTATTACAAATTATATGTTGCAATATGTATAAAGGTTAAGTCATCACAAGTATAAACCAAAAGTCATGTTGCGAGAGACTATATGGTAAACATGAATGAATTGTGTTGGGAAGAAATTTTGAGCGATATTATACTTTAATTCTTGTTTTGAGATTAATAAGGGGTGATCTAAGAGAGACTTTCATTTCAAATTAAGAAAAGATAGAAAGTATTAATTTTTGTAAACTAAATTAAGGAAATAGGCGCACTTATGATGCTAGTATGAGCCTTAAGAAAAATAAAGGAGATAATTGGGTATGGGTGGTCGTTGTGGGCTGTTCGGAGTAAGATTGGGAGGTCTTGGTGCTTGAGGACTATCTTGCGAAGTAGAGATAGATTCAAGCATCTGGTTCGTCTGATGATTGGCGATGGACGGTCTTGTTTTGTTTGGTGGGATCCTTGGCTGTCGGGGGGTGCGATTTTGGATTCATACAGGTCTACGGTGGTTCATGATGCAAGAAGTAGTTTGGAAGCGCAGTTGTCGGAGTTCTTAGATGGTAAGGAGGTTGGAGGTGGCCTACAATGTCTTGGGAGCTGCTTGAGATCTGGGGTCTTATCCAGCTAGTGGGGCCTAGGGTGAGGGAAGAGGATTATTAGGTTTGGGTGTCGAATGCTAGTGGTCGGTTTTCTATCGCTAGTGCTTGGGAGAGTATACGTCCTAGGGTGTCTTAGGCTGGTACTTTGTGGGCGAGGGGTGGTATTCCGTGTCACTCCTTCTGTGCGTGGTTAGCAGTGACGGATAGATTGGGTATGCGGGATTGGTTGAGGAGTTGGGGTGTGTTGTCAGAGGGGGGTGTCTTCTGTGTGGAAGAGAGGTGTGGTCTAGTGTGTTGCGTCAGTTGGGTTCGATGCATCGGATGGTTGGTTGGGATGTAAAGTTAGTTGGTTGTGTCGAGTGGGGTCGGGTAAAACGGTGCATAGTAAGTTGTTCCGTGTTTTCTGGTGTGCATCCATATACTACATCTGGCAGGAGCGTAATCGGCGGTTGCATGGAGGTTGACCAAGGTCAATGTCTGCTCTGTTTCACCTTATGGTCTCTACAGTTCGTGCTCGTGCAACTTCTTGGCGGGTTGACCTTCTTGGTCTTATCTAGTGTGTGTACGGATGTTGTTTACTTTTGAACTTCACATTATTCTCTATTTTGCTGTAGCCCTTAGTTTGTGGGCTTTTGAGTTCTTTTATCTACCTTTCTTCCTGGTGGTTTGCGAGTTTGCGTCTATTATTGGTTTTGTTCTGGTCTTATCCTGTTGGCTTTGTTGCCTTGTCTTTACTTGTGCTTGGTTGCTTTGATGCCTTGATCCTGGACTGTGGAATCCTGTTGTTGTATAATAATATCACCTATTCTAAAAAAAAAAAAAAGGAGATAATTTTTCTTAGTCTGAATATGCAAAGATTATAAGAAGTGTTATGTTTTTTATGAACTATACTAGACCTATTATTGCATATGTTGTGAGAAGATTGAGTAGATATACACATAATCATGATAAAGATCATTTGATTGCTCTTCGTCGTTTATTAAGATATCTTAATGGTACAGTAGATTATTGTTTGCATTTTAATAATTTTTTCCATATTAGAACGGTAGTGTATACAAATTAGGTAACTTAAAATGACGAAGTAAGCTTTACTAGTGGATGCGTTCTTATTGGGTAGAGAAGCTATTTCATGGAAATCTACAAAACAGACTTGTATAGCAAGGTCCACCATGAAGTTTGAATTTATTGCTCTAGAATTAGCAAGACAAGAGGCTAAGTGGCTTAGAAGTCTATTGGGAGATTGTAGGAGGCATCAGTATGATTGACTTAGAAGTCTATTGAGAGATGATTTATTGTGGGTGAGCATTAGTACTAGTCTCTTTGCAATGTGATTCACAGACTGTCATAGAAATTGTCAAGAATAGTGTGTGTGATGGCGTGAGGAGGCATATATATCTCAAGCATGGAGTTGTGAAACAATTATTAAAAGGAGGATTATTTCATTGTAAGATTTGAGAGGAATTTTGTAGATCCTCTCACTAAAGGCCTAACATGGAGAGTAATTCTAGAATTTTCAACACAAGTATGGGATTCAAAACATTATAATGGTCCATAGCCCTTTATTTGGGTGGTCTATTGCGATAGACTTGATGATCCATATACCATTATATGGGTGGTCTATTGTGATAAACTTGATGGTTTATAACCCTTCATTTGGATGGTCCTAGTACTGACTTGATGGACAGAACTAAAACCTTAAAAAAATTCCATAGCCCTTCCTTTAGGTGGTCCTAGTATGGACTTATGGATAATTGTAAAATCTTCATAGCTCAGTTTTTTAGTGGTTTGTCTTTGACAGGCTTGATGAAGTTAGTGGTATGGACTAGATGTAAAATCCTCATAGCTCAGTTTTGAGTGGTTTATTGTGATAGACTTGATGAAGCAATTAACGTGATTATGAAGGTGTGGCCGCCTTCTATGGAAAAGTTTAAGGGTCTTTTTCTAGAGCTTTCACGTTGACCTGAGGTTCTATGTGCACGGCCTTAAATAGCAGGCTCTTATCACGGAATCGATGGAAATTTAAGGAGTAAAATGTGTTGTAGGTGTCTCAATCATAGTTATTGAAAGTTCAAGAAGTAATTCTCTCTTTCTAATCAAGTTGTTGCCCTACTTCATGTAAAGACGGAGATCCTATTCCTAGGGCATTGGATGAGCATCAGGGGACCATTGATCAAGGACTTTGAAGACAACAATCGAATTTCTTCACTATGCATCAATTCAAATTGAAAGATATTTATGTTTAAGTTTATTCTCCTATATTTTTGCTCAAATAAATTATTTATTATTTTTAATTGTCAGTCATTAGTGGGGGATTGTTAGAAATGTCTAGTCAATTAGTCATTTACTGGAATGACTGTAATAAAATAGTCAAAAATTTCTAAATGTATTTATTTAATTTAAATTTGGTAACGGTTTTCTGTATTTAATTAAGATCTGAAACGTTTTCCTATTTGATTTAGATATGAAACAACTTTGTATTTAATTCAGATCTGAAATATTTTTGTATTTAATTCAGATCTGAAACGTTTTTCTACATTTAATTTAGAAAAATATTTTTATTGGAATCTTATAAAAAAGGAAAATTGGTTGTCTTAGTCCTTAAGAGTGAAATTTGAATTTGACATGATGTTTCTTTCTATTAAAATGATTTAATTCTGAGCAAATTTTCACTCGATTCTAATCATTCTTCGACGAGTGCACGTCTGAGAAGGGTGTTGTGTTAACCTTGGGGAGCAACCGGCTTCTGGAGATTTAGCACCAAGATCGCGTCGATTTTGCATGACGTAGATCTGGAATTGATGACATCCAACAAATAATATGTAAGAAAATCAAATTCAAGACAACCTAGGTGCAAATCAAGCAAATTAGATCAAATTCAGAAAAAAAATAAGCAAATCAATCCCTATTACATCTCATTAAAAATTGTCACGTGACATTTTCTATTCACCAAAACCATCGACTCTCGATGGAATGGAATGAAGTGACGGCTCAAAAAGAGAAAGAGAGTGAATGCTTAAGATTATTAACGATGGATTAGGCGCTGAAATCAAGCTTGTAATTGGGAACTTTATTGGTTATGGGTGCTTTAATCCGGATATTTTCTTCCTCGTGCCACCACTTTCTTTTTTGAAAAAATAAATAAATAAATAAGCTTCAAAATTTAATGGGACTCCCACTTCTGAAAATTTGGAGAAAACGGCATGTATTTAATTTGTTCAAAGTTTTGATTTTTTATTCAAGAGGTAAATTTTCTTCCCACATTGGATTTATGTTTTATTTTCAATAATTAACTTGTCTCTGTTGTCTTTTCAATTAAGAAACTCAGTCTTTATGGAGCAGAGAAATGTTTGATAGAGATTTGGCTGATTAAATATATTTGATTTGACTAGAAGGGTCAAATTAAAATACAATAGCTTGTTGGATGTTTTATTTAAATATTGTAGTTTAGAAAACTATTTAGTGAATTAGAGTAGTTTGGAAACTATTTAGCAATATATTGTAGTTTGGCAGATCTGAGAAAGAGAGAGGGATTAAGTCGAGTTTTGAGAACTCGATGTACTAAGGTCGAGTGTTGAAAACTCGACCTCGACACATTGTCTCGTCTCTTCAACCCTCAATCTCACCTGTCCAGTTGATTCATCTTTAATCTTCTACCTGTCCAGTCTGCAACTCTACATGCAAAATTAATCCGTGGGTCGAGTTTTCAAAATTTTCCCTCTGCCTTCCTCCCCCTGTCTTACTACTACCTTCGGTTGCTCTCTGAAGTCGTCTTCTTCTTCCAAAACTTCTCAAAATTTTGCTCTCTTCTCTTTCCAAGACTTATAAAAAAAAAAAAAAAAAAAAAAATCACTCTCCCTTTTTTACTCTTTTATCTCTTGGATCATCTTTTCCTCCTTCTTTCAAAAGTTGTTACTAAATCCTCTTCTTTCCTACATTCGTCCCTTAAATTGTGAGGTTTGTACATTTACTCTACAAAGTTTCAATTTTTTTAAAAATAATTATAAATTTTGGTCCTATTCTCATACTATAATATTTTTTTTATAGTTTGTGTTGCTATTTGGGTAATAAATAATAATAAAAAAAAGTAACATTCATGCAACAAAATTCCTAGTTTTTTTTTTCTAAATAAAAAATAAGTTGTAGACTCATATTCTCATAATATTCTATTTTTTCGTAGTTGTTGTTGTCAAATAACAAATAACAAAGAAAATAGAGACCATTGTCACTTTGAGGAAAAAAGTAAAATTGCTATTGAATTTGTGAATTTACTTTTTATTGGTTACTGGTTACGAGTTTTTTTTATATTTATATTATTCTAAATATACCATTTTAATTCCTTATATATTGATGTTAGTAGATTTATCAGGTTAATCCTTTTAATAGTTATTGAATTCAATAATATTTACATATTGATAATTATATTTATATGATATTAGACCTACCATGTTTATGTTTTTTTTTTCTGCATTTTAAATAATATTAGATTTTGTTAGTATCAGTGTTATTCTTTTAGTATTAGTGCATTTTAAAAAGCTTAGTAGTTGTTTTTCTTATTTAAGACAAAAAGTTTTTTTGTTATTTAATATATATTTCTTATAATATTCGATTGTTTTAGCATTTAATTTTGATGTTGAAATTTTTTTTTATTAGTTTTTAATATTTTTAATATTTTATTTTTATTTTTATTTTTATTTTTTTGTATTTAAGTTTGATAAGTAGTAAAATAATTAGTAATGTAGTGTTTATCCTTTTTTATTTATTACTAATTTCTTTTATATTTATATTATTTTAGATATACCATTTTAATTCCTTATATATGAAAGACGTAAGTTTGCTCTTTTAAAGAAAGAGAGCAATAAAATTAAATTAGGTGTAACCTTGTTCTCAAAATGTAAAAAGATTTGTATGTCTATATTTAAAGAGCATGAAAATCGTTATTAATTTTTTAATATGTTGTGTACTTTAAATAATATTATAGGAAATATAAAGTTATATACTTTATGATTTAAATATGTTTTTTATATAATTTAAAATTGAAAGTTATGTGACAGTGATATTCATATTATTGTCTCTCAGTTCAGACACTGGTTTATTTTTTTTTTTAATTTAAATTATTTAAATAATAAGAATTAAAATTAATAAGTATAAAAATAGTTGAGAAAAGTGGGAACAGAAAAAAAAAAACAAAAAAAAACAAAAAAAACAAACCAAACTTGACTAATCAACAGAAAATTAATAATACACCATAAATAGATTTGAAGTACATATATATTTTGCAATATAATAACATTGCTAAAACATGCATTGTTATTGTTGTATTCTCTCATCTCCTGGCAGAGTAAGAAACAAACGGTTGTTTCTCGTTCTAGCACCGAATCGGAATATCGTGTGCTTGCTAATGCAACTTCAGAGGTAAGACTTCGTGCGCTCCTAGATAACATGGGGGCTCCCCAAAACTCTGCCTTTAGACAGATACTTTGCAAACTCAAGTTGGTGCCTAACCTACCACCTTGTAATTTTTTGGGTTGGTTATTTTGTTTAGGTTATATATATTTTTAGGTGTTCTTGTGTGTATATATAGCCTTGTACTCCACATTTATGATGCACAGAGAAATACAAAAATACATAAAAGTTCACATGTGCGACTTGCTCTATCGCAATGATCTGTCTCATGACTTCAGCCCACAGCTCAATTTTCGATTCGCTCTGTGGTCTCTCCTCGATCCTACAAATTTTGCGAAGAAGAAGGAAGCTGAACAGGGCTCAAATGCTTACCTATTGATTCTGAAACATCGCCGCTGCTTCGAATGCACCTTAGGACCCACAGGACCATGCATGGGTGCGTGAGATGTCGAAGACCCAACGACAGTTTTTGCCTCTTTTTCAATTCTAGGGACGGTTTTTGAGCTGCGCAAACGGTCGACGCGGTGGTGGCTAACGATATCGTTGGTGGCAATGTTGACCTCGCAGATTGACGAGGTCAATGAGAAACAAGTGGCGCCACTCGGAACAGTCAACAAGCTCTCCTTTGAGCAGTATGCTCGACAGAGGGTCGATCAGGATTTTGGAATGGTGCTAGAATGTCCCTTCATCATTATTGGAAGTTGGAAAAGAAAAGATATGACGAAATTAGAAAATCAGAGGAAGATGGAAGGCTCCCCATCCTTATCTGCTTAATTTGGTTGTAGAAGGGTCGCAATAGGTGCAGTGGAGGTCTATTAGCAATTTCGACACTGAAGAACAGGTCCAAACCATGAAAATAGCAACTGCAGACGACTGGGTTGTTTTGGATTTTAGGGTTTTGATGCAGTTGCACATTCAGGTGAAGTGGGCGCATCGACACAGTTTCCTCAAATTAGTCAAAATCCCAACAAAAGCTCACAAAGTCAACCAAAATAGTGAAAATCAACTCTTTAGACCAAGAGAACCTTTGTATGACCATTTTTTTCATTTAATAGCATTTATGCGGTAAAACAGAATTTTTTTTTTTAAATAATGTTTTTTTAATAAATAATGACAAAAATAGGGTTGGGGGGAAATATTTTCAAAAATAGGTGTTTTGGAAAAGTATACAGTATCACAATCGTGTGGGTACACGATTTCCATGTGGCAGAATCTGAATCTCTCCCACAATCTCGCTCTCTCCCACTTTCTCGCTCTCTCCAATCTCGCTCTCTCTCCAATCTCGCTCTGTTACACACTCACTCCAATCTCGCTCTCTCCCACTTTCTCGCTCTCTCCAATCTCGCTCTCTCCCACTTTCTCGCTCTCTCCAATCTCGCTCTCTCTAATCTCGCTCTCTCCCACTTTCTCGCTCTGTTACACTCACTCCAATAGCTCTCTCCCACTTTCTCGCTCTGTTACACACTCACTCCAATCTCGCTCTCGCTCTCGCTCTCGCTCTCTCTAATCTCGCTCTCTCCCACTTTCTCGCTCTGTTACTCACTCCAATAGCTCTCTCCCACTTTCTCGCTCTGTTACACACTCCAATAGCTTTCTCCCACTTTCTCGCTCTGTTACACACTCCAATCTCGCTCTCTCCCACTTTCTCGCTCAAAATCTTGCTCTCCTAAAATCTCGCTCACTCCAACAATCTTGCTCTCTCCAATCTCGCTCTCCCACTTTTTCGCTCTCTCCTCCAATCTCGCTCAGAATCTCGCTCTCTCAATCTTTGAACTTTGAACCTTGAACCATATAATGTTCTGGGCTCAATTATGCATGTTCTGATAAAATTCTGATGTTGAACCATATTATTGGTAGGAGTCTATCAACGATAGAAGTCTATCGCCGATAGACTTGGCTATATTTGTAATTCTTCTTAAATGATGTTATACACTTGGTAATTCCCAAAAATGCTACCAATTGCAATTACCCTACTAATAAATCCAATCATAATGGGCCAAAATGAGACAAGCTAGATAGTAATTGACATATTAAACAAATGAGTATATATGTATTTATATATTATTGGTTCACTCACGTGGATATAAATACTTGAACCAAGCATCAATAATTGACCAAACAAATTAAACATTGGAAAGTTATCATTGTCTCCATCGTTTTTGCTGCATCCCACAGCCTGGCGCAACGTTGTATTTCAAATAATAATGCACTGTGAGAGAAAGCCAGAGACGCAATAACAACATTAATTCCTCCCAAAGTCTCATAGTCATAGTCACTCTTCTTGCCATCGAGAATTCTAAATCGTACAATCTATAGAACCGATTTTTTCAAGTACGTTTCGTAGTCACTACACTCGACCAGTGGATTAAAGCTAACAAAGTAGTTAGTTCAATTAATTACATTCCACACATTGACAATCTGCTCAAGTAATCACAATAGGAGGTTGTCGTCCCTTCTGGATCTTGCACAGATTGGAAGATGTTATACTTAAGAATTACCTAGACACGTCATCGATGCACCACAGTGTTGCTTTAGAACTGACCGAACCGAACCGATGAATTCAGTTGGTGCAGTTGGATATGAGGATCTCGAGTTTGAAACATTCAGCATGGACAAGACTTGTACTTTCTGAAGTCAACACTGATTAAAGAGCTAGTACTAGTGTCCATCCAAAGTTTCAAGGGACTCCATGAGTAATCTTTGTGCTTCTTCTCTCCTCCTAGACAAGAAAAATGCATTATTGATGGTGGTACTATTAAGCCAAATCGTGTCCTAAAAATTAGCAAATAATCTATGAGAGAATGCATAAGTTATAAGCCATAACAGAAATAGGCCTTAAAAAAGGTGCCTCAAAATAGAAATCGAGATTTCGTGATTAGAACATCAAGCTTAGCCTACTAGACTCATACCACCAAGAATAAGATCATATTGATAAAGGGACCAAAAATCCTAAGTTTAAATTTAATCAAGTTTTCCTGAAAAATTTTAAAATGTATAAAAAAAGTGTGGCGAATGGGAGTGTGGCTACGTAAATTCGTCCACATTCATATTTTTTATGTATTCCATCCTCAGTAGAATACCTTTTTATATCCTCAACAGCTTGTCTACGCCGCTCTATCTGAAGTTCTAGTATATGAATCAACGTTGCTCTAGCCTACAAGGTAAAATAAAAACCACAATGAAATGATTTCACCGATATGAATACATTGAATTTAAATGTGTGAAAATATCCACCTGATGTGGTCGCAATGAATTAAGCAGGTGGTGTAAGTTTTTGAATATTAGGGATATTTCTTCCACCCTCCTTGCGTATTGTGACGGCCTCTCAACAAGAATATCAGCAAGCTCCAGAATGTGAAGCTGCAGCTCCCTATTCAGAGCTCTCAATTCCTTCTTAAAATCTGAGAAGGAACCACAAATAATAGTGTTAGCTAAATGAGTTTGTTTAGGAGGCAGGCCTGTCGGGGAGAGAGTTAATCTAAGCAGTCTTTTTATTTTTGAACAATACTCTTAAGCAGTCTATACGAGTTCAGTGAGTAAGTTGTAGGTGAAGAGTCTTTAATTTAGATCTGCAGAGAACATTACAATCATTACCACTTACACATTTTCATGTCTATAAATACAGTATCACATATCTTCACGATAACGAACAGAACTATCAAATACTCACACAACAATGGAAATAGGAATATCCCAGCTCTCGTTATTCCATGCTGGTAACTTTAAAACCATCACACCGGTGCTGACTTGGAGAAAATCATCGGACTTCTTTTAAAAAAACTATAAGTTGCCTGCAGCCCTAGGTTCAATTGCATAAGCCAAGTTTTTCTGGTTGAAAATGAAGATAAAAAGAGGATGGTATGGGCAGGTGTAAGCAAGCATGCACATGTAGGCATCTCCGGTCTCAGGTGTGTGTATAATTTAATTTGGATACGGTTAAGTTTGCTACTCTAGTTGATTATCTTCACTGAAGCCTTTCCATCTTGAGGACGGATTGTAAATTGTTCCTTCACTTCAGCACCTCTCCTCCTCCAATACATGTATTCTATTCTTTAAAAGGCCAATGGCTGCCGGATTCAAACACGCAACCTCTAAGTAGGTTTTACTCAGAGACAACAGGCCCTTCTTAGCTAATGCGACCGCCCCTTGGGGGCTATGAGTTCATGCATTTTTCTTACCCCCCAACAAAAACAAAGACCACAGACCTTAGAAATCAAAAGATAAATGCTTGAGCATAAAACTAACCTTATTTGAGAGACAAATATAACAATTCTTATCCAATAGAAAATTTGTATTACTTCATTAGACTTCTCTTATTTTAGCCATTGTTGGCTTTCTCTATTTGTTGGATATGATGAGGGTGCTATGGGGGTATCAACCTAGTTGAGATGTCCGGGTACACCTATTGATCCTATGGTTTCCTGATTGATTACACTCATCTCTTGTATTAATTATATTGTTTTAAAGGCTGTATCCTTTTCAAAAAAAAAATAGAAAATCATTGATAGAGAACAATTTGGAAGCACTGATAACCAAACATACTTACCAATATTTGGTCCTCTAGGGTAAAGCTGGCGCACTCCTTGCTCTTCCAAGCTTGGAAGCACGTCATCTGTCTAAAATCACAACAGAACAATCAAGATAAAGAAGTAAAATTCAAATCAATTACCATGAGGCTATTTAAATTATCAATTTAATCAAAATATACAAGGAATCCGCATTGAAAGGAGAATACTACGAAGAAATTTGGAAGCGGAATCCAACAACTTCAGAACTGAAAACCCTAAATACATCATGCACGTACATACGTCCCTTCAACTCCATCGAATTAAAAGATGAAACGTGCAACTAAACTCAAAACTGCTAAAAGAACTCGACTAAGGTATGAAATCAAAACCGAATCGATGTAAAAGGAATGGAGAGTAAATCTCACAGTGTAATTGCTACCAAAGCACATATAGGTGCCTTCGATGGGTGGAGGAGGCTCCGGTGCCGATTTCGGATCCTGCAAGTAATCTTTGTAAAGCTTGTAAAATGGAGGTGGCGGTGGATAGGTAGCCGTTGCCATGGTTAGGCGCTGATCGGAAAATTTCTAACAGAGTCGGGAGAGTTGGAATGATGCAGCAGAGTTCGTCGGAAGTCAACAAATAAATTTGTACGGTCACGTGACGTGGAGGAATGAAAAATGATGGTAATTTGGGTTAAGAATTTTTTTTTTAAATAATGTTTTTTTAATAAATAATGACAAAAATAGGGTTGGGGGGAAATATTTTCAAAAATAGGTGTTTTGGTTATTGACAGTAACACAATCGTGTGGGTACACGAATTCCACGTGGCAGAATCTCTCCCACAATCTCGCTCTCTCCCACTTTCTCGCTCAAAATCTCGCTCTGTTCTACAATCTCGCTCACTCCAATCTCGCTCTCTCCCACAATCTCGCTCTCTCTCACAATCTCGCTCTCTTCAATCTCGCTCTCTCCCACTTTCTCGCTTAAAATCTTGCTCTCTCCAATCTCGCTCTCTCTCACTTTCTCGCTCTCTCCTCCAATCTCGCTCTCCCCCATACAAGTATAAAAATAGAAGTACCTTTAGAAAAATGTATAAAAATAAAGATAAAAAGTTTATTGAAATGAAAATTTCTTATGTTTTATCCTCTACTCGCATTTATTCAACTGAAAAAATTTAAAATGAGATTTATATTAAATGTTTTATTTTTCCAGAAAAAAAATTATTGGAAGAACTGAATTTTAAGAAATATGAAACTTTGTAGATCAATTTAAGTCTCAATGCGTTACATCAGCACCTGTTTGGCTTTAAAGCTTATAGAAAAATTAAAAAATATATATAGAAAAATTGTATTCAGAAATTTTTGAAGCTTTCAAAAGCAAATTCAATAATCCAAGAATTGAAAGGTTACACATTCAGTAGCCGAGCACGGCAAAGCAGATTTACTAGTTCACCAACAAAAGAATTGCAGAGACAACTAAATACAACATTATTTGGTAACATTTATGTTCATCACCGTTAGGTAACACTTCTGTTTCTTCACAAGTTGAAGACCACGCATTATCATACATCTTTCCAATTAATCATTACAGAAACAATAACTTGATGATATTGAACAATTATTCTGAACGTATGCAGCTTCAATAAACTTTACAGTTGTGTTGCGAAAGCATGAGCATAGTAAGGTTTGTAATCACAAGCAAGACGGTGCATCGAAGTTGGGGAATACTATGAAAGCAATGGACAACGGATCCATATGGATCGGCGTGTTGACGTCTCGGAGGATAGGATTCAAACTTGGGATCTCTCCATCAGCTGTGAGCTCCAATGGAGATCCATTTAGAAGCATGGTTTGGCTTTGGAGGTAGCCATCCTTTGGAGTCAAGTGGTATTCTTCTCTTGAAACTGTTGCATCAGAGACTTTGTTGCCAGTCCATGCTACAGTCTTTTTCATGCCTTTTAGGAAGGATTTTTCTCTCTTAACCCCATTTTCTTGGACATTCAGGAACATATTTTTGCTGTTTTGGACATGGATTGAAAAATGTGTTTGGTTGCTCAAATTTATCAGAAGTACTGTTACACCAGTCTGCAAACAGAATACAATAATCAAAGCAAGTTAATATCTTAACTATGGATAACTTGTCCAAGATTGAGTTGGAACAACTTCAAAAGGGAGCATATTTGATTTAAGCTAGTCCTAAGAATGGCTTTCAAATTGAATGAAAGCACTTACATTTCCTCTTGAACAATGAGCATAAGATCGTAAATACGATGAAGCATCAGTACCGATAGGAAGAACAATTTTTCCCATAAGCCGATGCCACAGAAGAGCACTGTTCACAAAATGAAACAGATCTAAAGATCAGATACACAAAGGACTAAAAAGTAGACTAAAGGAGTTAATATTGGTAAATTTGTAAAAGTGTTGCCTGTAAAAATCTGGATTTGGCACAAGTGTGGATGTGTTCAGCAGACCATAGTGACCTCCAATTAATGTCTGCCTACAATACACTTTGGTATTGTACTTGGATGCCAATCCTAGCTGATCTAAGTACCTAGAGTTTACATGTAAGATACAAACGATTCCGTGACATTACACCCAATTCAAAACAAGCATTACAAGGGCATGACTACACGTTTTTGGGGATGAAGATTACCAAAAGCTATTAATGAATGTGTTGGATACATGACGACCACCGCTGTTATAGGCCCCCCCAGACTCTCCAACCCATGCAGATGCCCATGGACCATGAACTTGGATGGTCTGGTCTAGCCTATTGAAGACTTCTGATACCCTGCTTAAGTAATGTGGATCCAGGATGTTGTTTGCAAGATGGGGATCAATGCCTAGAACGAAAAGAACAACAATGAACAATTGAACAGACGACCAAATTGATCCATCTGTCTTTTGGACACTGCATTAACTTACCGGCCCCAAGATTGTAAATATGATGTGTGACGACATTCACAACATTAGATCCTGAAACCTGAAGAAGCTTAGCATACCACTCAGGCTCAAAGAATCCTCCTGGTGCTACAAGTGAAGGTTTTGAGTTGGAATCCTTGTACAAATCATTGATGATGTCTCTTAGCTTGATCACATCTTTTGCATACAATTCGACATCAACACTCGCACCAACACCATGTCCACTCAATTCATTACCTGCAGTTTCAAGGATATGAAATTTGAGCTGAGGCCACAGACCAAATGATCCTAACGAATGGTAACTTTTAGAGTATTTTACCAAATTCCCATGAATCTATCACATATCCCTTTGAAATGGTATAATTCATAAAATCCTGAGCATTAGTAGAGTCCCACTCTCCTACCCATTTATCTCTCTGAATCCGGTGCCTTCCATGTAGTGCATTCAAGCCAAAGGTCACTATGGCCCTGAAAATGAAAGATTTGACCCATGATAAGACGTGTGGAGTAATGTTCTAATCTAATATTTCCCTTTTTAACAAGCATAACCTTGATAAAGATTCAAAGCATAAAGGAGTTAGAGAACTAAGAGTATGTTTGGTAGGCAATTTGGATTATGTTTTATGTGTTAAGATTAGTTCAACAAATATGCATGGGTAGATAATTTGGATTTTGTTTCTGAACTGTTTTTGGATGTTGAGATCAAAACACTAAATTCTAAAAACAACGATTTTGTGTTCTCATTGTTTTCAGATTTTGAATTTGAAATTTTCAAATACAGATTATATTAAAAAAGAGAAAAGTGTTAATATATATGGTATTTGATGTTATAAACTCAATTATTCTGGGTCAATTAGAATATGTATTATATGATGTATTATAAATTATATGATATTACAAAATAATAATTATACAAAATTTTTAACATAAAACAAACTCATAAATAAACTAACAATAATTTCTATTCAACCTAATAGTTGTGGGTAACTACAATATCTACCATTGTTTTTAAATATATTATCAAACATATTTTGAATAATTGTTTAAATTTGAATTCAATTTATGAATTTTCTACCAAACATATATTTGAAAACATGAAATACAACTATGGTTTCATTGAATTCCTTGTTTTCAAAGTGCCTACCAAACATATGGTAAAGAATTCAACGTTTTATGACTTTATCATAAGAAAATATCAAATTGCATATGCACCATAATGACCAAGATTCATCAGCTCTCAGAGAGGTCGCCTTCCGGAAATGGTAGAAACATGATCTACACTAACAGTCAATTGTAATACTTTTGTCACACATAACATGCCTTCACTTCAAACATTTTAATGAAATGCCTCTCAGGATACAAATGCTTACGGTTGAAAGTAGGGTTTGTACCTAGGGGTATTTTTGTCTTTTTACAGTACTCTAGGGTTCCCTACTTTTCTATTTATATGTGCAGTCTCCTTGTATCCTGTGTATCAAAAATTATAATAAGAAACTTCTATATCGTGGTTTTTTCTCCCTGTACTAGGGTTTTCCATGTAGATCTATGTGTGCCCTCTTTCTCTTTTCTCTCTTCTTGTTCATCATGGTATCAGAGCATGGAGATGAAACCCTGGCCAACATTGAGGAAAATCAAACAGAAGAATCACAAGTGCCATCTGGCACCACAACCACCGATATTGTCGCTATCGTACGGACCACTATAGAACGGTACTTCCAAACGGTCCTACCTCATCTTCATCAGCCGATTGGAGCAACCCAACCCAGAGGATAGGTGGCCGACTAGATCGAAAACCAGCAGACCCAGCCGGCCGATTGGATCGGCCACCAGACGGCGGCTACAGCGGCCACGGCGCGCCAAATGATCGGGAGCCAGGGGGTGAGCGAATTCCAACTTCGTGCTAAGCCATCCACAAGCAGACGCCAGTCGGTCGAAGAGATCCAGCCCGACCCATCCGACTTCCACCCAGTCGGAGCTTTCTAGACCGGCTCCAGCCGCCCGCAGGAGTCCCTTCGGTTCCAGCCAGTCGATTCCAACGCTGCGATCCCAACCAACCGTGACCCACTGCGATCCCAGCTAGCCGACTCCAGCCGTGACCCATCTGATCCGAGTCGTGGTTCTTGCCCAGCACCAACCGCACCTTTGGGTCCTTCTATTCATGATGCCTCCATTTCAACAGAGTATGGGTTGGCAGTTTTAGTCAAAGAATACCTGTGGGTGGCATATTTGAGGTAAGGGAATCATCTTCGTCGTATCCTGGATAGAAACTTGAACATATCCAGGAATAATTCATCCAACTTCAACTCCAGATTAAACAGCAAAACGAGTCGGTTCAGCAACAAATAGCTATCCTTGGAAAAGCTCTCGGAACGACCTCGAATGTCCAATCAGAACTCCCTTCCAGTCTACCAATTTACTCATGAAATCCGGTAACTTCTTTCCCTACTTTACCTACAGCCAATTTATTTTTTGGTGCTATGGGAAATTCTACTGGTTTTATTGTTGGGGAAAAATTAAATGGTCACAATTATTTTTCGTGGTCTCAATCTATTAAAATGGCCTCGAGTGTTGTCATAAATTCGGTTACTTGACGGGTCAAATACCGAAACCGAGACCTGGTGACCCCCAAGAACGTATCTGGAAGGGGGAAGATTCCTTATTCCGGTCTTTTTTAGTGGGTAGTATGGAGTCGCAGATTGGAAAACCTTTTCTATATGCTGCCACAGCGCGAGATATTTGGGATGCGGTTCAAAAGTTGTATTCTAAACGACAGAATGCTTCCTGGCTCTATACTCTACGCAAGCAAGTTCACGAGTGCAAGGAGGGAACAATGGATGTTATAGCTTACTTCAACAAGTTGTCTCTTCTCTGGCAAGAAATGGACCTATGTCGTCTGGGACTGTCATTGTGGGGGAGTCCAACATTTCAAGTCTGAGGAAACTGACCGTGTGTATGATTTCCTCGCTGAGCTGAACTCTAAATTTGATGCGGCAGGTCTAGTGCTATGAATGTTGATTTCGTCGATTGATTCTACTGCTTTTAAGACGCCAGGTCCTGTCAATGACAAACAGAATAGCAAGCCTCCCCCGGTGTGAGCACTGCAAGAAGCCCTGGCACATCAAGGACCAGTGCTGGAAAGTAAATGGTCGTCCACCCAATGGCAAATAGCGTCAGTCAAGTTCTGGACGAGCACTGGCAAGTGAGTCAGCAAATGGAGGTCCTCAGCCTCAAAACCAGGAGACTAGCCTGAATAACACCAATGCAGTGGGTGTGAGCGCAATTGCCCAGTCAGGCACTATTCAATCCTTTGGCCTTGTTAGTATAAATGGTAGCAAGCCGTGGATTCTAGATTCAGGGACTACAGACCACTTAACTAGCTCCTCTTACCAGTTTTTCTCTTACTGTCCAAGTGTTGGAAATGAGAGAATCAAAATTGTTGATGGATCTTTCGCTCCTGTGGTCGGGAAAGGCCATCTTTCTCCTTTTGAGGGATTAACTCTACGAGATGTGCTGCATGTTCCCAAAATTTCCTATAATCTATTATCTGTTAGTAAGCTTACAAGAGATTTGAAATGTTGGGTCACTTTCTCACCTGATGCTATTGTGTTTCAGGATCTGAGCTCAAGGACAACGATAGGCATCGTCCGGCATGACAGGGGGCTTTATTTCCTTACTGAAGATACTTCTTCTAGGATATGTGATAGGACTAGTTTACTTTCATCATGCTTTTCTACTTCTGAAAAAGTTTACATGTTATGGCATTATAGTCTTGGACATCCTAGCTTTCATTATATGAAATATTTATTTCCCCATCTATTTCACAATGTTAATATTTCTACTTTGACTTGTGATGTGTGTATTGGGGCTAAACAACCTCGTGTCTCGCTGAGCTCTCAACCTTATAAGCCTTCCCAGCCGTTCACACTCTTCCATAGGATGTTTGGGGTCCTTCACCAATTACCATTTCTACCGGCAAACGCTGGTTTGTAACCTTTATTGATGACCACACTAGGCTAACTTGGGTCTTCCTTCTCACCGAAAAGTCTGAGGTCTCATCGGTCTTTCAACAGTTCTATACTACTGTAGAAATCCAATTCGACAATAAAATCGCTATCCTTCGAAGTGATAACGTTCAAGAGTTTTTCAATAATTCTTTTCGAGAATTCTTAGCCTCAATGGGGATTGTCATCAGAGTTTGTGTGCGTATACTCCTCAACAAAATGGGATCACGGAACGAAAAAAAACGTCACCTTGTCAGGTCGCTCGCTCCCTTATGTTGTCTACTTGCCTTCCTTCCTACTTATGAGGAGATGTTGTTCTAACAGCAGCTCATTTAATAAATTGGATGTCTTCCCATGTCTTAAAGTTTCAAACCCCCTTGGAAGGTTTTAAGGAGTCCTACCCTAATAATCGTCGTATTCCTAATGTTCCACTTCGGGTGTTTATGTGTTGCGTTTGTCCACACCCATGGTCCTAATCGCACCAAGTTTACTCCCCATGCTCAAAAGTGCGTCTTTGTGGGGTACCCACTTCATCAGCGTGGATACAAATGTTACCATCCATCTTCGCGAAAATATTGTCTCAATGGATGTTACCTTCCTTGAAAATCAACCATTCTTCCCCATTAGTCATCTTTAGGGGGAGAGTACTAGTGAAGAGACTAATTGGAGTCCAAGTTCGCTAGTGTTACCTGAACTTAGGAGTAGGAGCGCTCTTCCTGAACCTGTTATAAGTGTCAACGAGACTATCCTTCCTACTGAACAAGTCCCGTGGATAATGTACTATAGGAAGAATCTTAGAAAGGAAACAGTGTCGCCTGTCACCTCTCCGACTCCAATCCAGGAGTCAAACCCAGCATCAGTTCCATGTACTAGTATTTCTACCCCTGATGATAGTAACGTTTGTGTTGATAATAATGTTTGTGTTGAAGATGATGTGAGTGAAGACAGAGAAAATGGTGACAGTACCGACAATTGTACCGAGGACACCTTATGCGAAGAGGGTGTAGGTGCGAGTGATGACAATTTTGAAAAAACTATTCCTGCAAATAGTACTCTTGAAGGTGAAAGAGATCTCTCAGACGATAAGACTCATGAGCAAAAGGCTAAATGTGGTGGAGGATCAGATGGGAAGAAAAGCCATGATGCCTCTCTTGATCTTCCCATTGTTTTGAGAAAAGGTACGAGGTCTTGCACGAAGTATTCACTGCAAAGTTACCTATCTTACAGTAACCTGTCTTCCGAATTCAAGGCCCTTACTACAAGCCTAGACGCAGTTACGATACCTAGTAGTATACATGCAGCGATGGAGATTTCTGAATGGAAAGCTGCAGTTATGGAGGAAATGGAGGCACTTGAGAAAAATAACACTTGGGACCAGGTTACTCTTCCAAGGGGACACAAGGCAGTTGGGTGCAAATGGGTGTTTACCGTTAAATACAAGCCTGACGAAACGATTGACATGTACAAGGAGAGGTTAGTTGTCAGAGACTTCACTCAGACCTTCGAAATAGATTATTCTGAGATATTCTCCCCGGTGGCAAAGTTAAATACTGTTCATGTTCTTCTTTCAGTTGCAGTTAACAAAGACTGATCTCTCCACCAGTTTGATGTGAAGAATGTCATTGATGTGAAGAATGTCATCCTTAATGGAGAATTAGAAGAAGAAGTCTACATGAGTCCTCCTCCAGGGTTCGAGAAACAGTTTAATCACAGAGTTTGTAAACTGAGGAAGTCCTTATATGGGTTGAAATAGTCTCCAAGAGCCTGGTTTGACAGATTCACTACCTTCGTAAAATCACAAGGATACAGTCAAGGACACTCCGATCACACCCTCTTTACGAAAAAGTCAGTATCAGGGAAAATTGCAGTTCTCATTGTGTATGTGGATAACATTGGCATAATAGGTGATGATGCTTCAGAAATTGACAGGCTAAAGAGGAAAATGGTTGAGTAATTTGAGATTAAGGACCTCGGAAAATTAAGGTACTTTCTCGAAATGGAAGTGGTTCATTCGAAAGAAGGAATTTCAGTCTCTCAACGAAAATACACTCTCGACTTATTTAAGGAGACAAGTATGACAGGTTGTAAACCAATTGATACCCCTGTGGAAGTTAATGTCAAACTCAGCAACCTAAATAATAGTGTTCCGATCAACAAGGAAAGGTATTAGTGGTTTGTTGGAAAATTGATTTACCTTTCTCATACCAGACCAAACATATCTTATGCTGTCAGTGCAGTCAGTCAGTTTATGCAAGCTCCTTACGAAGAACACATGAGAGCAGTGGAATGCATCCTGAGATATTTGAAAACCTCTCCTAGTAAGGGGTTGATGTTCAAGAAATCTGACAGCCGATGCATTGAGGAGTACACGGACGCTGATTGGGCAGGTTCTGCGGTAGACAAAAAGTCGACATCTGGATATTGTACCTTCTTGTGAGGTAACCTCGTTATTTGGAGGAGTAAGAAACAGGGAGTTGTTACCAGAAGCAGTGTCGAGGCAGAATACAGGGCCATGAGTCTTGGGATATGTGAAGAAATTTGGCTGAAAAAGGTCCTAATTGATCTCAATCAAGATAGTAATCTTCGGATGAAACTTTATTGTGATAATAAAGCCGCAATAAGCATTGCAAATAATCCAATGCAGCATAACAGAACAAAGCACGTGGAGACTGATAGACATTTCATTAAGAAGAGACTTGACAGTGGCAACATTTGTATCCCCTACATTCCTTCCCGTCAACAGATAGCAGATGTTCACAAAAGGGCTTCCCAGACAGAATTTTGACTCTTGTGTTAGCAAGTTGGGCCTTGTTAATATCTATGCTCCAACTTGAGGGGAGTGTTGAAAGTAGGGTTTGTATCCTAGGGATATTTTTGTCTTTTTACAGTACTCTAGGGTTCCCTACGATTCTATTTATATGTGCAATCTCTTTGTATTCTGTGTATCAAAAATTACAATAAGAAACTTCTATATCGTGGTTTTTTCCCTGTACTAGGGTTTTCCACGTAGATCCGTATGCCCTCTTTCTCTTCTCTCTCTTCTTTTTCATCACATACCAAACTAATACTTCAAGGAGTTGCAAAGAAAGACAAGAATCAAATGTCTTACCCTGTGGTCTTGAATAATTGGTTTAGATCATCCCATCTGCTCATGTGCAAACACCCCTTGGAAAAACCAAACAGCCCCCAATTCACCTTCTGAAATGGATGGCAAGGTGTCTTCAAACTTCCTACGTCATACAACACTTGATCTTGTAGAGAACCACCAATTCTTATCCTCAAATGCTCAAAAGCTTCAAATGTGACCCGCCACACAACATCGGTGTAAGTATAGCAGTTACAGAGGATTCTTATAAGAAGAAATTTTATTGCACATAGTATAGTTCTGACGATGGATAAAAACATCGAGATTCGTGTTATCAAGAAAGAATACCTTGTATTGCCTTGACAAGGAGAGGATGAGACAAGTTCTGAAAAAAGGAAACATACAGAGCTTGAATCAATCACAGAGAATTAGCGACAAAATCCTTTGTTCAAACATCGAGGATGAAAAGTATCTAATTCTCACCAAATTTACTGCAGAAGAATACCCCCATGGACAACGATTGTAATTACACTTATCATGAGGCCACCAATCAATGGTGGCACAAATATAGTTATCATCAGTTTCAGCAACTACTGCAGCTCCATCTACTATGATACTAGCGTGTGTAGCTCTCTGAGCCAAAATAGTGGGTAGAGAAACTAAAACAAGAAACAAGGAGATGCTGAAGTCCATTGGTAAATGAAATAAGATGCCTCAAACACCAACTCGCACGGAATCATACAGTTCACAACTTCACATGCCCTGCATCAAAAGGAAGAAGAAAAAGATAAGTATATGACAGAAGAATACTTGTCATCTAAAATGAAAGATTCAAAAATGACATGACTTTCTTAATGGATACGTTGCTTGTGAAAGATATGATGGAAGAACAAGATCGCTGTATAGTGTCTCCAACTGACTATGTTAAACACTGCTCAACCATTAATATTGCCAAGAAATAGATTTTACTGAAGCTGCACCAAATAGGAGACTAAAGCTTATTGAAAAAAGATATAGACAGAAAGTTCAATACCTTATATCAAAACATGTATATTAGCTTTCATATCCAAGCCGACCAAATTTTTCCTCTTTTCTTTTGGAATTAAATTCGAGAAGATTAAGATGTAGTTTGTAGTTGTTATAGAATTCTTGGGTCGTGTGTAGATTTGGTACTAGTTAGTTGTTTGTTTCTTATTCGAAAAAAAAAAGATCAGAAGACGCGTAAAAGTGCAACTAAGAACCGAATCATTAGAGACCCATCTGCAAAGCTAAATCACAAAGAAATTCCCAAGAAGATGTAAATTCGAGGCAACCCAGATGCAAATCAAGTAAATCAGATCAAACCTAGAGAAAAACAAGCATCGAATTCCATAAACTATACCATGGAAAGGTGAAACTTAGCTGAACTTTCAGAGCTGCAAGCTGCTTCGATGCTAGTACTTTTTCAGCTGAACTTTGGGAGCTGCTTCGATGCTAGTATTCTTCAGCGAAACCACTGGCTGTTTCCACCTCCTTCCTTTTTGAATTGCAACGAATTATGCTGAGTAAGTACAGTAGCCATGGTGGGTGAAATGGGTCTTTCTCATATTTGTCCTTTTGACTAAAAATCTTACTTCCAAACACCGACGGATGCTCAGTATAAATTTATTTGGGTGCCATGAAAAATTTTCACTATAATTGGAATTCATCTTGCCGGACAATCACTCATTTTGCCGCTACCCCTATTTTGGGACTACCGAAACGAGGAATTTTTTTGGTAATCGGAACTCATCTTGCCACTACTTGCAGAATCACCATTCCCCCACCGCCGCCCTAGAACTCCATCATGGTTTATGGGTCCAATGGTTTTTTTGGGAACATTAGAGTGTGTGAAGGAAAATACATTGCACATATGGTTTTTGCAAGTAAAGAAGAAGGAAATTTGAGAACTGTACAAGAGAGTAATCAGAGATCTCTGCATTAAAAATTGAAATAAGAGAGAAATTAATGATTGAAAGATGGAAGATGAGCCTAGAAAGAAAGAATGGAAGTATGTTTCATTCTAGCATTCACTGGACAAAGAGGAAGAGAGTGAGAAGAAATGAAGAAAAAACAGAGGAGAGAATAATTATGAAAAGAAAATATATCAACTGAGAAAAAGACGAGAGGAAGAAAACTCTAAAACTCACTGATGAGAGAAGTGAATGGGAAAAGTAAAATTGTGGGAGAGAGAATTTAGGGGATGTTTGCCCAACTTTGAATGTATTGTTTGTCTTTTTTCTTTTGGAAAATGACGGATAAATTTTTGGAATTTATGTTGTTTACAAATGGTAATATGATTGATGATGTTGATGAAGTTGATTATGATCGACCACCATGTGGGGGTTTTAGCATAAATGTGAACCGTGAACTTGTTTTTTTAACAATTCATTGAAATGGTAGAGATGCCACTTGGTGTAAATGTAACGACCCGACCCCCTAGGACTTAGGTAAGGCCATTACTAAAATAAATACATGCACAAAATTTAAAAACGCTCAGTTATTTGAAATAAATGCTAATTAAATAAGAGAAGTTCAAAAGGCGTTTATTAAATGTAATTGTTAAAACAGTTAATAGGGTACCCAAAATTCTTAAAGGCTAATCAAAGGCATATAAAAGAAATAATCCTTAGTAATAAATTTTAAACAGTAAAACCAAATAACAGATTTCAAGATGCGGAAGCGAAAAGGTCTAGTCCCAATAACACGATCACGAATTCCGCTGCGCCATCGCCGGTACATCTTTACCTTTTCCTGAAACATCAACATAAGAAAGAATGAGTATGAAATACTCAGTAAGTAGCCCCACCACTGGGGTCAGACTAGACATCTATGTCCTCTAGATACTCGCATATGACACATAAACACATGAAACAGACAAGAGACTGAGTCCTATCCTATTGTAGTTAAGTATGCCCACACAACTGGTGAATCCCGAAGGAAACACAAAACTGGTGAATCCGAAGGAAACACAAAACTGGTGAATCCCGAAGGAAACACAAAACTGGTGAATCCCGAAGGAAACACAAAATGGTGAATCCCGAAGGAAATAAAAAACTGGTGAATCCCGAAGGAAACACAAAACTGGTGAATCCCGAAGGAAACACAAAACTGGTGAATCTCGAAGGAAACACAAAACTGGTGAGCATCTAACTAATCAATGAGGATATTCACACAGTCTCAACATTCAAAGAATCAACACCGTACAATTCTAAAACATACATGAAATCCTTGGTACCATGGCTCCATCACATACACATAATCCTTAACATATTATACAACATTCATGTAAATCTTACATCATAATTCTACAACATACAAGTATGCCTCAACACCAGCAAATCAGACGTCGACATATGAAAACACATACTAACGATCAAGTGCTTAAATGTGTATTTAAACAATTCAGAACTCGTGCCAGAACATACTTTGATTCAGGTCATACTATCAATCAACATGCTAACAATTTACTATAACATACACTCACCATGCTAGCATACAACTAAAGCCTAGCCCGTGGGCAGTTCCAGTGGTAAGATTACTTACCTCAAATAAAGTCCAAAGGTTAAATCACGCGAACAAACTCCTTTCTAGCTTTCCACAACTTTTGAATGAGATCCTAGAACATGGACAAAAATCGATCTTAACTTTTAAGCCCAATTTTTAAACGTTAAATCATTCCCAAATTACCAGCACAACTTACCCAAAAGTGGTTTGACCAAGATCATCTCAAAGTTCTAACACCAAAATTTTGTTAGAATCAAACTCAAGTCGTTAGCGTCTAAATTCAAAACTTCTCCAAAACTTGAATCTAAAGCTCAAAGTGTAGTTTGTTCCAAATTGTCTTCAGTCTCTCAAATAAGTGCCTTAATCTAAGCAATTCAATAATAATGGTTAAAACCTCAAACAAATTCCAACAATAACATTTTAATTCAATCCTTCCAAGGCTTAATATACTTACCAAAATGTTGCTTGGTCCAAAATTAGTTTCAAACTCAAATCCGTTTGTGAACCCAACTTAATCCTGTGCAATGTCTGACAACACACTTCGACCTTAAAATTCCTTCAATGCTTGAATCTATGGCCCAAACATAATGGGTGTTAACAATTTTAGCCAAAACCAACTGAGTAACCAAAATCTTCAAGAAAATTCTAAAAGACTCATATCTTACCCAAAACTTCACCATAAGCCAAAATCTGACAAACGGTGGCGAAGGGAGGCAGTGACCGATGGAGATCGGCAGCTGGGCTGGCGGCGTGCGAACGGTCAGCAACAGAACTAGACGGATCGAGCGGCGTGAGGGCGAAGCAGGCAGTGACGACTCAGATGGCACCTCCGGCTGGCAAGATTGGTGCGGCACGCAGCAGTCAAAAACTGGAGCGGCGACGGCGCGGGCGACTGGCTTGGGTCGTGCGGTCTACGGCCTTCGACGGCTGATAGAGGCAGTTTGAACTGACGGTCTTTAACGGCTCGGACTGGCAACGGCGAAACTCTCGTGGCTAGAGGCGGCAAGCTGAAGGGCGTGTGAACGGTAGGAAAGATTTGGAGGAAAGAGTTTCGATGTGCGTGAGGAAGAAGACAAGTTTCTTTTTTATTTTATAAAATAATAATAATAATAATAACTAAAAAGGAAATAGTATAATTATATTTAAATCATTTCCTTATTCCACTTTATACTATTTAATTCCTTTCCTTTTTCCAAAAATAATTCATTCCTGCCATAACTTTTCAAATTTAATTTGAAAATTGAATAATTTTTTAATAATTTCCACGACAACACTTAAATCCTCGCACTTATACTTTAAATTCAAAATTCTAAACATGCCCTTCAACTAAGGACAATTACTGAAAAATGAAAAGTTTTACATTATTAATAAATAAATAAAAAAGGTGTGGGATGTTACATTCTTCCCCCCTCAAAGAACTTTCGTTCTCGAAAGTTCATCCTTGAAAAGCTCCGGGTACTGGGCCTTCATCTCATCCTCTCGCTCCCATGTGGCTTCCCTGAACTGGTGGTTCTGCCACAAAACTTTCACAAAAGCAATTTTCTGACGACACAATGTCTTTACTTCTATAGCAAGGATCTCTATGTGCTTCTCCTCGTAGCTTAAGTTATCATTCAATTGTAAGGGCTCGTAGTCAACTACGTGGGACGGGTCTGTCACATACTTCCTTAGCATTGAAACATTGAAGACATTATGAACTGAAGACAACGCTGGGAGCAATGCCAAACGGTAAACCTCAGAATACCTTTCATGGGTGCCACTTTTAAGAACACTTTCACACCAGTCTCAAATTTCAGGTCCTTACGTCTTACATCGGCATAGCTCTTCTATCTGCTCTGAGCTGTTTGCATACGAGCCCTAATCTTCTGTATTGTCTCATTTGTGGTCTACACCAAATCAGGTCCTAACAATTTCCTCTCTCCTACCTCATCCCAACACACAGGGGACCTGCAACTCTTCCCATATAGGGCCTCAAATGGCAAAGTCTAGTGACAGTCTGATAGCTATTATTATATGCGAATTCCATTAAATGTAAGTGAGAGTCCCAACTCCCTGAAACTCTAGTGCATAAGCGCACAACATATCTTCCAATATCTGGTTCAGACATTCTATTTGACCATCAGTCTATGGGTGAAAATTGTACCAAAATCCAATTGAGTACCCAATGCTAAATGGAGACTCATAAAAAAAAACTAGATGTAAAACGAGGGTCATCGTTTGACATAACTAAAACTAGTACCAAAAGAGGTGTAACAACCCCTTCCATAAATAACTTTGAAACTTAAGATGTTGAAAATCAGCAACACTTCTACACGTCAGAGCTGAGAACTGTGAAAACAGTCATGATGTTAAGAAAGTATTATATATTAGAAACATATATCTGAGCCTACCATGTCACAGGGAAAACTTCATATGTGCAGTGAAGAAACTGGTCATACTATATAATGCGTCATCTGAAGATACGTACCAGAACAAATCTAGTCAATTGAAAACTGCTTTTACTCTACAAGCACCAACTATGATGTCTTTCCTAGGGTCTACATGTCTGAGAATAACTCTGTCTAATTAAGTCTCACATTCATGAGAAACTCATCATGAGGCTCTATGCTGTCATGGGCTATAAAACTTGCTTGAGCCAATCCTCATATTATTCTTTAGCCTTAAAACAATCACATATCATTAGTTAGACCCTGTTGCGGATGAGTCTAAAATTCCCTCTGAAAATAAGGTTTTGAAGTCCTTAGATGCTAAAGCGCCAGTCAATTGATAACACATTTCCATAACCTCGTAATAACCGTAATTGATCCTTGAAGTCATTTTTTTTAACGATAAAACCTTCTTGATTCATAAGTCCTAGCTTGGATTACTCGTACTCCCTAAAGCTAGTTAACTCATTGTCCATGCAAGAGAATACATATTATCTTGTAATGCTCCAAACCCACTTTTAGTAACTTCTTACTATCAACTCAACTTTATTGCCAAGGCTATCCCTTATACCAATGGTTACATTGGAAGGTCCAACTTACTTACTTTTGTGCATATACAATTATTGTCTACCTCGAGTTGGATTATTTTCTTTTCTCAATCAAATTGATGGTCTTGCTAGTTCATGTTTCCAACACTTGCACGCAAAGTCAAAATCCCTTAAATCTTACTAATGCCCAACATTTGCATCATAGTTCAATGTTTTACGTCTTAATTAATGAAGTCTCAACATACCATATCAATAGTTCTTGAACATCTACTGTTATTAGTAACTCCCTTTTAACTTAACCCTTCTCAACCTTCTGTTTCGGTAACAGATTCTTGTGTTAAAACAAAGTCCCATACCAATCACCTACATAAGCTATCTTTCCATCTAACACATATTGTCCCAAAGTCCCACATGATAATGAGGTATTCTTCTTTTACACCAAAACAAATACCTTGTAACCTCTCTTATCAAGCCTTCAAACCATACTTAACTAGGAGTTTCGAACACATTAAATTTCTTTCTCTTTCCAAAAGAGTAAACTTTCTTGGATATTTTTCTCTCATTCACACTTATCTCTGATAAAACCACTAAATTCATTCACCCTTTTTTTCCCACTTTCCATGTAGAACATAATCTCTTTACTGAATTATATTTTACTTAACTCCTCCATAAATCTTATCTCTCTCACTAAGAATTTCCATCTTGTAGAATTCTTCTTTGTAAATTTGCATACTTTTAAACTCCAAAAGACTTTTGTTTCTTCAAATTTGCCTAACTTGGATATCCTCATCACAATAAGGCTCTGGTTTTTGTCTAAGTATACTAGAATAATCCTTCAACCTAAACAAATAACACCTTACTTTATCCCCTTTAAGTCCAAGGTCATGTCCAACTATTTTAGCTTCCTTTAATGACATCAACTTAGCTAAATATTCCAAAATAATTCTTCATCAACACATATACTTTATCTACTCCATCAAGTCGTTGTATTATCCAAGTGATTATGACTTATGAATCCTTTCTAAATTTCTTCTCAAAATGTTGAGATTTTAATATCTTAAAACCTTTAATAAATCCATCGTCTCTTCTTCTTGTCCTTCATATCCATAAAACAATCTTTAACCTTATTTTCGAGAATGTGCCATGTGAAGAAATTTATTTATACTGTCTCCACTTGCACCACAAAACATAACACTAGTCCTTAATGAATTCTTGTCAAGACAATTTTATACCTGGCTTAAACATATACATACCTTTATTTCTAAACTGTCATAACTCTACATAGTTTCATCAACCTTTAATATCTTTGAACTGAGGTATATGTATTTGTTCGTTTCTTACATAATTCCCATGAGATAACTAGTGCCAAGTGATCTCATAATTTATTTTATTTTATTTTCCTCCTTTTGTAGTGTCATACCTGATAATCCTCTTGTAATAACTTCTAACGAATCACTGTCCTAACATTAGAATATAACTGGTGCATTTAAGCTAAACAAATATTTTAATGCACCACTATCATAGAACTTGTAATTGATAGGACATACCTGGCGATGACGAGGAATCCGTTCATGGGCCATAGGGACAATCTAGACTTACATAGTAAGTCAGTCTACATAATCCAAAACATGGGCTCTGATACCAACTGTAACGACCCGACCCCCTAGGACTTAGGTAAGGCCGTTACTAAAATAAATGTGCACAAAATTTAAAAACGCTCAGTTATTTGAAATAAATGCTAATTAAATAAGAGAAGTTCAAAAGGCGTTTATTAAATGCAATTGTTAAAATAGTTAATAGGGTACCCAAAATTCTTAAAGGCTAATCAAAGGCATATAAAATAAATAATCCTTAGTAATAAATTTTAAACAGTAAAACCAAATAACAATTTCAAGATGCGGAAGCGAAAAGGTCTAGTCCCAGTGACACGATCACGAATTCCGCTGCGCCATCGCCAGTACATCTTTACCTTTTCCTGAAACATCAACATAAAAAAGAATGAGTATGAAATACTCAGTAAGTAGTCCCACCACTGGGGTCAGGCTAGACATCTATAGACAATAAGAAATAATATATAGACATCCTAATCTAACACTACCAAGATCAGTAAGGTTTATGTCATTCCCTATTCCTGATGAACAAGCAATAAACTTAACGTTCTCAATCGCGATGTCACTCCCGAATTTAGTGCATTATATATGAGTAGCGTAGGATTGGATATAAACTTGAATGCACCCTTTAGTCAATTTGAAGATCCGACTCAATATATTGACCCTAATCAAGAATCAGTTGCACCACCCTATGATGATGAAGATATGGTGGCTAACTGATAAGATATACTAACATTCAACGGAAGAAAATATAATCAATAAGCACTCTAATTACATTTAATTTGAGTTCTAAAAGCATGTTTTTGTAGAAAACAAAAGAGGGTTTCAAGTAGGGGTGTTCAAAAAATCCGGTAACCCGACCAACCCGGACTACCCAACCCAAACCGCAAGGGTTGGGATGGGTTAGATTTTATTTTATGTTGGGTTGGGTTAAAATTTTTAAAAATATTAAATTTGGCTTGGGTCTCGGGTTACCCCATTTCATGACCCAAATATATATATATATATAAAATGAAATATAACATAAAACCTGCAGATCGTATAGCATTACTTAGTGATCGTGTAGTGAAGCTCAGCAATTGTGTAGATAATTTAAGCGATCGTATAGTATTTTGTAAACAATCGTGTAACAGAGCTCAGCGATCGTGTAGATAATTTAAGCGATCGTATAATATTTTGTAAACGATCGTATAGCGAAGCTCAACGATAGTGTAGATAATTTAAGCGATCGTATAATATTTTGTAAACGATCGTATAGCGAAGCTCAACGATAGTGTAGATAATTTAAGCGATCGTATAATATTTTGTAAACGATCGTATAGCGAAGCTCAATGATCGTATAGCATTTGTTACTCAGTGATCGTGTAGCCGAGCTCAACGATCGTATAGCATTTGGTAAGCGATCGTCTAGCATTTAGTAGACAATCGTATAGCATTGGTAGGCAATCATGTAGCATTTGCCAATTGGTAAGCGATTGTATAGCATTTAGTAGACAATCGTATAGCATTGGTAGGCGATTGTGTAGCATTTGCCAATTGGTAAACGATCGTGTAACAGAACCGGTGACCCAACCCGGCCCAACCCGAAAATTTTGGGTTGGGTTAGGTTGGGTTGACTTGACCCTCCAAAAATGAACTAATAGGGTTCATTATTAGCCAATCCAAATTTTTGGATTGGTCCACAAAATTCTCCCAACCCGGACTATGTACACCCCTAGTTTCAAGTTTAACATACCTTTGATGATTCTCCCAATTCCAAGCTGCTCTTCACATGATTTCAGCTCCAATTTGACAGTGAAGCACCAAGAAATATTCTCCACTATTCTCATCCTTGAATTTGAGTGGTGGAACTCCAAATTGAGTGAATTTGTGAAGGAAAATTTTGTGGGTTTAAAGAGAGAAGAAAAATTGCAGAGAACTTTTTTCTTTTAACAACTAATTTCTACTTCCTCAGCCAAATTTGAAGTGTTTTATTCAGCCTTTACATGCAAGCATTATTGAACACCTTCAATGCCAGTAGGAGCTTCATCAATTAGCTGCAATTACACCTCCTACTTGGTGTAATGTGGGAAAAACTCACTAAAACCAAATTTTACAATTTTCAATTTTTTTATTTCAAATTTCAATTAATTCTAAAATTAACTAAAATTTGATTTAATTAATCATAATTAATTAAATCTAAAACACCAAAATTCAATTTCTTAAATTGAATTTGAAATTGAAAATTAATTTGCTAATTTTAATTAATTAATTAAAAATTTAATATCAAATATTAAATTAATCACACACCTAATTTTAGATATGAATCCTATTCATGTAATTAATATTTAAATCAAATATTTAAATATTATAAACTCTCCAATTTCGTTTGATTTCAATAAATTAAACGTTAATTATATCGAGAATAATTATACAAACCTTAATTTCAATTTGAACATTTCAAATTGATATCATTCCAAATTCACTCAATTTATTAATTTAAGGTGTTCATGTTTTATGAGCTAGTAGAGGGACCTTATGGACCTACAGATCATGAGCTCCAATGATTTAAGATTAATTGGCTAAAACTCTTTAGACCAAATTAGTTAGTATACGTTAACTATCAAATCACACCACTATAGCTCGATAGTTGCACTCTCCTCACTGTAGATATATTTGTGTCCACTTGATTTAACCATAATCAATAAGTCGATCCTTCACAAATTGTTCGTAATAACGGCTGGGTCAATATGTTGTTTTACTCTCGATAATACATCTTGCTCCTTACATTCCACTGATCCTCTGATGAACAATTGGATTGTGATCAAATCACTAAACCAGATCCCTCTCGGTTCAATGAGAGGGTGGGGCCCATTGTTCAAAACCTAGATTCAGTACTTAAAAGAACAACCTTTCTTCTATCCCTAAAACGGGTAGGCATGAATTCCGTCTTGCACCCTATGTCCCCAGCTATCTACCCAATCTTACTCCTGAAATGGGAGGCTTATTAAGTCGACACTGTTGAGTCAACCCTCACCCATGCAAATCTAAGAATAATCTTGAATAAACATGAGTTTATGGTTAGTTCAGAATTAAGATCGAGTTACCTAGGTCATCTAAGCGAAATAATCAATCTTAAACAGTAAACAATATTATAAAGTCAAAGTGACTTCTTTCTTGGTCCGATTTTATGCAAACTCATTGCATATGATGCCCCCACTCCTCAAGTCAATACATGAACGAATCAGGATCACCTCATTTGTAGCACATTTACAATAATTATAACAACTACAGAGTAGGTCGCATTCTTTAGTGTTACCAGAATAAGGCACTCAATCTTATTCATATACTATAGACCGTTTTGGCTATTTACTCGAACTTGATCCATCGTTATGTCTCTAGATAAAGTTCAAGTATTCATATAACAGCCATGGATCTTAGTTTATTAGATTTAGACTTTACAAAAATAATTTATAGATTCAATAACAACTTTATTAAAAAATTGCTTAATAACATCTTTATTGATAATAGAATGTATTTAACTTTACAAACTGCGAAAAGACTTACACCCAACAATACTCCCACTTAGACTAAAACCCCAGTGGATGAATATATACAAATATATACAATGTTGAGTTACAATGAGAGAATAAATATAAAAGAATAAATACAATAAACTAGGGCATCAAATACTCATAAATTCTCCCACTAGCCCTGGTTATGAGTATCTCATAAACCTAGTCTTACTAGGTGACCTTCGAATACTTTAGCTGAGAGGGCCTTTGTAAATGGATCAGCTAAGTTGTCTTACGAGGCTATCTACGTGACGATCACATCTCCCTAATGTACAATCTTTCTGATGAGATGGTACCTTCGTTCAATATACTTTCTGTGTTTATTGCTTTGAGGTTCCTTTGAATTTGCAATCGCTCCACTGTTATCGCAATATAAGGTGACTGACAGGTGCATGTTGACTTGTTATACCCTAACACTAGGATGCATGATGTTCTATGTTTATAATGATGCGATACTACTTCTAGGTCTGCGTTAATTGTGGATGTTCATGTAGTATGTTATGCGTTGTCATAAGTTTCCTTACGATGGAACCAAGTGTAATTCCACCGCAAGTTTCTCGGTGTGATCCGAGGTCGAACACGGGGACTGATTTAGGTTATTGTGGTATGTTCATGATATATGCGACCAGGTTTTCAATCTTTAAAATTTTTTTGTACAGGTATATAAATTGCTATAAAATAAAGTAAAGCAGTAAAGATGCGATAATAACATAAAAATACGGTAAACCTAAGCTAGATGATACAAGATACAGGCTTCATGTTACAAGATGTTGGGGTCAAGGCTGGCTGTGAAAGTTATGCAAAGAATGGGGGAATGCGGTGGCAAGTCTTATGAACAGAATAGAAAGAGAAAGACAAATAATATAAACAATGCAAGTTCTTAATTGCATTGAAGCTACAAATCTCTTGGCGTACACCTTTCAGTAATCTATCGCGCTCCCACATGTCTGTGGTGAAACAGAGACTAACGAAATGAACGCAAGGTTGCTTCCATGTCTAGAAGTACTACTCGCTTTAGTTAACGCATTCTTCTGACCTTCTCTCTATAGATCAGAATGGCATCTTCACTTCTGCTCTCGCAGGTGAAGATGTCGTCTTGCATGCTTTAACTAAACGCATTTTATATCTTTAACACATATTAAGTACTTGATTAATTCATATTGCTTATCAAGGAATTAAAAAGACATCATGAAGAAAGTGAATGATGGGTGAACGAAAATAGACAAAAAATGGTAAATGAAAGCTATTGAAACATTTAATATCTCTATTAAGCGTTTGATACATGGTGTGTGAATGAAGAGATAAAGAGAACGTGAAATACAATGATGAAAGAGATAGAACAGATACAAACAAGTGCCAATGTCTTGGCACAGATTTGATGGAGATCTGCTTGTCGGATAGGATGGATTTGATGATAGGAAGAACTTCCCTCTCAGGCTTACTCCATCGGTAGTAGGGATCTTTGCATAGAGCTTTCGATCGAGTGTGTGGAAGGTTAGATATGAGATTCACCTCTCGGCCTTATCTCATCTTCTTCCTGGATTTCTTCACTTAAGCACTCAGCTCAACCTTTTCTCTCTACAATTTAGCAACACTTAGCCTTGTATCAAGTAGCATAAGTTTTCTCTAAAATCAATGGTGTATTTATAGAAGTAGGTCTTTGACTCCGGCCTTGTGGTCCCCACTGATTGTTATGGTAATTCCGAAGATGGAGGGATATTATTCCTTCTGTTATGAAATCAAACCGTCAATTCTGCACAACTGTTAGTTGTACACGTGTTTCAATCCTTCGCTTTTGCGTTGCTTAGCTACATCTTTCGATCATGGGTTCGCATGTGGTGTTGTTTTTATTACAACATGCGATTGAAACATAGCTCGGGATCGACTATAGCATTGCGCTGTTATTGCGGTAATCGTCTCTTCATTGTTGATTGACGGCGCAACGTTACAAAGATGCGTTGATCAGTTTCTCGTAAGCCTTGAGCGCAAGCGGTGACTTGGTCTCCTGCAAAACAGAATAAAATTCAATTTGTTGTCCATCTTTATGGTGTTAGTGTAATTACGAACATTTATAATTATTGTAATTCTAGGCTAATTTTCATACAATCAGTGCATATTCACTAACTTTTGGCCGCAATATCTAGATAAGGTGGCATAAATAACTTGTATTTCTACAAGTTATCAATGCATATTCGGAACCACTTCCAATCTGTCAGGAACTTTCTGAGCCATACTGCTTCTTTCTCCGCTTCACTTGCAGCTACATACTCAATTTCCATTGTGGAGTCGGTAATACAACTTTGCTTGATACTTCTCCACATTATTGCTCCTCCATTTAGAGTGAATACTGACCCCGAGGTTAATTTTCTTGAATCTATATTGGTCTGGAAGTCAAAATCAGTGTATCCAGTAAGGATCAAATCCTTAGCACCATACACGTGCATATAATTTCTTATTGTTTGAATATACTTGAGGATGTTTTTAAAGGAAGGATCAAATCCTCAGCACCATACACGTGCATATAATTCCTCATTGTTTGAATATACTTGAGGATGTTTTTAAAGGCAGTCCAATCATCATATCTAGGATTGGATTGAAACCTGCTGACTATTTCAACTGCATAGCAAATGTCGGGACGAGTACATACATGGCATACATTAAACTCCCTACTACTAATGCATATGGAATTCGTTTCATATCCTCAACCTCTTGAGGTGTCTTAGGACTTTATTCCTTTGACAGATGAATTCCATTTCTGAAAGGCAACGTTCTTTTCTTGGACTTTTGCATTTTATATCAAGACAACATCTTGTTTATATAAGATGCTTGAGATAATGCTAAAGTTCTATTCTTGCGGTTTCGAACTATTTGGATCAGTCATCTCTTATTGTCACCTTGAAATTCTACTGCATTTCCTATGAGTAGAATATCATCAACATACAACACCAGAAAAGTAACAGTTTTGTTAACGATTTTCTTGTAAACACAAGGTTTGTCAACATTTTGTTCAAATCCATAAGATTTGATCGCAGTGTCAAATCTCATATTCCAGGATCTGGATGCTTGTTTCAACCCATAAATGGATCGATTAAGCTTGCAAACTTTTTGCTCTTTACCCTATTCAATAAATCCATCTGGTTGAGACATATAAATACTCTCTTCAAGATAACCATTTAGGAAGGTTGTCTTGACATCCATTTGCCATATTTCATAATCATAAAATGCAGCTATGGACAAAATTATTCTAATTGACTTTATCATGACAACCAGAGAGAAGGTTTCTTCATAGTCTACCCCTTCTCTTTGGATAAACCCTTTTACCACAAGTCTAGCTTTGTAGGTTTGTACCTTACCAATTTGATCTCATTTTGTCTTGTAGATCCATTTGCAATCGATGGATTTTACCCGTTAAGGTTGATCTACAAGATCCCCGATAGAATTGAAGTACATAGAATCGTCCATGGCTTTAATCCATTGGTCTTTGTCCACATCATCCATTGCTTGTTTAAAAGTCAATGGATCTTCTAAGCCATCATCTGGTATGATGACTTGAATTTCAGTTAAAACCATATACCAGTCAGGTGATTGCACAACCCTCCTACTACGTCGAGGCATTCTCAACTCTTGATAAGGATGTGAAGTACTACTGTCATCAACAACTCTTATTGATGGTTCTACTCTATCAACAACTCTTGTTGATGCATTTGTCGTTTCTTTGGACAATTCTTCTATTACTAGCCTACTGCAAGGTTGATGATTTTTTATATGGTCCTCCTCCAGGAAGGTTGCATTTGTCGATACAAATACCTTATCATCTTGAGGATCGTAAAAGTAATAACCTCTTGTCTCTTTGGCATAACCTACAAATAGGCATACTTTTGAATGACGTTCCAATTTCTTAGGATTTTGCACCAACACGTGTGTTGGGTAACCCTAGATTCTGAAGTGATGTAAACTTCCTTTACGTCCTCTCCGGAGCTCGTAAGTTATTTCAGAAACATTTTTCGAGGGAACCATGTTCAAAATATATACTGCAGACTGTACTGCATAACCTCAAAAGAAACTTGGTAACTAGACATAACTCATCATGGAACAAACCATGTCCAACAAGGTTCTGTTTCTCTTTTCTGCCACACCATTTTGTTAAAGTGTGCCATAGGCTGTGAGTTGAGACTGGATTTCATGCTCTATCAAATAGTTCTGAAATTCTAAGTCCATATACTCACCACCTCGATCTGGTCGAAGTGTTTTAAGCTTTTTACCTAATTGGTTCTCAACCTCAGCCTTATATTCTTTGGACTTTTCAAATGTTTCGTACTTTTGATGCATTAGGTAAATATGCCCACATCTTGAATAGTCATCAATAAAGTTGATGAAATATTCATACCCTCCTCTAGCTTTAACATTCATAGGACCACAAAGGTCTGAATATACTAGCTCTAAGGGTTCTTTGGCTCTAAGACCTTTTCCAGAAAAAGATCTTTTAGTCACTTTACCCTCAAGACATGATTCACACAGCGGTAATAAACTGTCTTCTAACTAATTTAGATAATCATTCTTAACCAATCTCTCAATCATGTTGAGATTTATGTGACCCAGTCTCAAGTGCCAAAGATAGGCATTTGGAGAAACTTTCCTTTTCTTATTACGAGTTTCAAGTGTTTTAAACATCTCTACGTTAAAAATGGCCTTTACCTCAGTCGATTTTAACAAATACAAGTTATTTTCTAATTTTGCGGAATAAATTTTGATATTCCTTGAAGTAATGAACACTTCATCATTTTCGAAAGAAACTTTATGATTTTGTTCCAGCAAACAAGAGATAGATATTAGATTTCTTTTCATAGAAGGAATGTAATAAACATTTTTAAGAAAAATGTCTTTATCTCCTATAAATAACTTCATATCTCCCACTAGCTGAAACGACCTCTCCGGCCCATACTTTAAAGATTGCTTCGTCTACTATAAACTGTCTTCAGAGACTAGTTTCCTGAGAGAAAGTACAAATATGATTAGTTGCACCTAAATCTATTATCCAGGTTTTGTTTTCCACTAAGCAAGTTTCGATGACAAGTAAATCATATTTATTTGGTCGTTCGAATTTCATATTCTTATTTATATAGTTCAAAACTTTAGATAACTTGGGAGATAAAGGACAATCGTTTGTTAAAACTCTTTTTGAATCATCAATTGCTAGTAATTTGTACGTTGAATTTATTTTACTGTTAACTAATTCAGAAGCGAGTATTTTAAAAGAATTCAACATGCTGAAAAATTTTAAACAAATTCTAATTAGTAAAGTGCAACTAAATCCAAAATCAAGTTTTAGCAAAAGGTAATAATGTACCCTTAAACCATTATTTATTTGCAACGATACTACAGTGAGTCAGAATAGGTGCTACCGAGGGGTAGTCAAATACTCCTTCACTAAAGAAAAACAATTTTGATCAAACATATCTCAAGTGTAACTCTTATTCCTATAGTTGTTTAGTTACCGCTTTCGATCAGAAATTACTAACACTTTAGTAATTCTGTAAGTGTAACCCTCTGTTTTCAAACTTCAGAGGTCGGCCCGAACAATGCTATAGAAATGGAGAGTCAAGGTTGGGAATGGACCTAAGAAATCCTATCCATTTATGGAGTTTGAGTTGTTTCGAATCCTATGTTACAACCCTCCGAGGAGATAGCAGTCGTTAAACGACTAACAAGGGTTGCTGATAGCTTGTAGAAATACAAGCTATTGTAGCCTTTTACTGAGAATTATGAAGGTTGATGAGTAGATTATGCATTAGTATGACTAAGAATTCATGTGAAAAAGTGAGATTGCGTCGATCACACTGAAAATCCCCGCTAACCCTATATCGTGTGTTATTCTACGTCAAAATGTCTATTTTTGTAGTTATCGCAGGAATCGATCGCATGCATTGATCCCAAACCATCGTAAAGTTGATCGCATGCATTGATCTTCATGAAGACTAGTTCATCACATAGAATGTTGCAACTACAAAGTGATAACTGTGATAGAAGATTGATCGCAAAGTGGATGGAATGCATTGATACTTTAGAAGAAACAATCATGAATGCATACCTTAGGAGTATCAAAGAGATAAGATGATGCTGACATTTCACCTATTGTGTTAGAAGTGGCAATGATTCAGAGCGAGACTACAAATGTTGTTGGTGTTTGAGCTCTATAAATAGATCCTTGGAGCCTAAATTCAAGCCATCTGAGTCTCTTCCTTAGGCAGATTTTTGTGATCATAGATGAGACCGTGAGCAAGACATTCTTTGAGAGTTCTTCACTTCCACAACCCTTTTCGAGTGATGACTGAAGCTTTGCTGGAGATAGGGCTCGAGAAAGACTATTCCACCACCCATCCATGGCACCACCGGCAACCTTGACATACTTCTGATGGAAGTAAAAGATTGCCTACATCTAGCCCTCCACCTCTCCTCTTATCTTTGACATTTTGGCTTAAGACATTAATACATTTTGTAATCAATGCATCTCTTTAGTTCCTTCAGCACCATCTTCATCATCATTTTCTTCTTTATCATTGTTTACGTTCATCGTTTAGTTAAGTGTTGATTGCAAGAGTTATCGCATACTCAATCATGCGGTGTAGAAATATGATGCATGTAGCAAACCACTGAGAGATGTGCATTGCGCGAGTATAGCGAGCCAATCCTCTTTGCTTAATACAAGGCTATCGCAGTGCTTGTTTATGAGCTAAGTAGCAATAGCTAACTGCCCGAGAGGGTAACTCACTAAGCAAAGTAAGCAGTGTTCCTAAAGATAGGAATAATCTTATGCTCAATGCAACTATGCATTATAGAGATATAATGCATATGGTTGACCATCGAGAGGTGTGTGATGCATTAGTGTGGCGAGCTAGGATTACTCTTGCGACCAAGCATAATGATGCATTGAATTTATTCCCTCCACAATTCTATTTCTCCATGCATTTTATAACGCGTTGACAGTTGCCGTATCTCTACCAATTCTCATAGTCAAACTTCCATTGCTCAATCTATTTAGCTAGGAGTAGGAGTAGTGCTTAGTCCATTAACTTCTTTCTTTTCACTTTTATTCATCGCCTCAAACACATTACTTCACAAACATCATTTAGTTATAAGTCTATGTGTTCAACCTTGGATCATCCCGAGAAACTTGCGTTCTCATTATACCTGGCAAGAGAGCACGAAAATTTGTGATAGGAATACATGGTCATCACATACACAATTAATGCACATTCTTCAGTTCAACGCATGACCATAACGCATATCAAAAGAGTGCATTTTCCTCCACCAATTTTTTGGCGCCGTTGTCGGGGAAGGAGTCTCACGGTCCAAACTAATGGAGGAGACTGCAGGACACGTTGACACATATCCTTCATCCACTTACTATGAACTACATCCCCATTCACCTTACTCTTAACCCATACCAACACTTTCCGAATGGAGCAGTCGAGGTATAATCGATATAAAGCGTTGTATGGACCTCACGGTGTGAACTTTGTAGATATGTGAAAGTTGAAATTGATATATCATATATTTGATTTTTATTTGTACGACTTTCCCTTATTCACCAAAATCTTGATTTATGCAAATAATTTTCGAATGGAGGTCACTCACAGGGTGACACGAAGTACTGCATAAATCTCGATTTTGAACTCTTAGGGACATGAGAGCTAAGAATAACGTATCATATATTTTATTAATCTTCCACTGAAGTGTTCTAATAACTTTATCATATAAGTTATTAAACTCCCACTGAAGTGTTCTACTATTTATTTGGGTATATTTATACTTAGGTTTATTTCAGCTAATTTAAACAACCCTAAGTTTATGTAGTTTATCCAAGTATAATGTTTATAAATGGATTTTAACCTACGTTGTCTAAGTTATAAACCATTTTATTAGCTCACACCGCTCACGTACGCTTATAAAACTGGTTAACAACGCTCATTTTTTCGGCCATAATCCCTAGGTAGGAGGTGTTTCGTAGACCGTTAAATTAAAAACCTCCAGCCTTAGACAGGATTATAAACTGGTTGACTTTGTAACCGTGATTTATAAGATAGCGACCTATTTTAACTATTAAAACAAACGTTTAACCTACGTGAGCATGCAACTTATCTTTGTTATAGATTTTAATGTCTAATTCAATTTTATAACAACTTATAAAATTAGACATGCTTTTGCATCCACAACATACATAAAAGGCATTCAAATTTAATATAACAATTATATTAAAAAATAGAAACCCTCATACTATATATTATAACTATTTATAACATATATATAATGCATGTAACATGCTTCCTATGGTGGGATTTTAAATCTAAATGGCATACTATATGTACAAACATGTTTAAATTTAAATACAACATACATCACATGCATAATTATTTAAATTATATCAATATGGTTCAACTTTGGCATCCTAATCAAGCAAAACAACTAAATTATTACAAAAAAAGTCCAAAAACAGCTTCAAATTGGTGTAGAACAGCCCGAACTGCTCGAGCCGGACCTCTAAGGCATCAAAATGTGTTGAATCGGTCCAAGGAAGGCTAACCCGGATCGAAATGAAGCTGATCCGGACCAGAAGGGAAGTGAACCGGTCAAATCGAAGACCTTTCGCGCGAACCGACTCAAAAGTGCGCGCATTTTTGGCCAGGGATAAATAATGTTGGGATACTGCATCCCAGCGTTGCAACGATGCGTCCTTCTGAAGAACAAAGTTGCAACGTCGCGACACTACAAGGGAATAGCTTCAGCTTCAAGAACCTGTTGCTGTCCATGCTTGATCTTCTCTTCGATTACACTCTCATTTCCACTCTAATGACTCTAATCAAATTATAGACTCTAGAGCACACACTTAAGCTCATCAATCAAGAGCTAATTACAAATTTAACTTCATAATCAAAGAGAAATCTACTGCCAAAGCTGAAAACACCATATCAGTCCACAAAACATGCAATCTTAGAAATTCACCCACCAAACTCAAATTAACGTTAATTGAGTACTTAAATCACATTCTAATACCAATTGATAGGATATACTAATATGCAACGGAAGTAAACATAATCAATAAGCACTTTAATTACATTTAATTTGAGTTCCAAAAGCATTTCTTTGCTGAAAACAAAAGAGGGTTTCAAGTTTAACATAACTTTGATGTATTCTCCCAATTCCAAGCTGCTCTTCACATGATTTCAACTCCAATTTGACAGTAAACCACCAAGAGATCTTCTCTACTATTCTCATCCTTGAATTTGAGTGGCGGAACTCTAAATTGTGTGAATTTGTGAAGGGAATTTTTGTGGATTTGAAGAGAGAAGAAGAAAAATTGCAGAGAACTTTTTTTTTTAGCAACTAATTTCTTCTTCCTCGGACAAATTTGAAGTGTTTTATTCAGCCTTTACATGCAAGCACTACTGAACACCTTCAATGCCAGCAGCAACTTCATCAATTAGGTGTTATTACACCTCCTACTTGGTGTAATGTGGGAAAAACCCATTGAAACCAAATTTTACAATTTCCAATTTTTTATTTCAAATTTCAATTAATTCTAAAATTAACTAAAATCTGATTTAATTAATTCATAACTAATTAATTCAGAACTAATTAAATCAAAAACACCAAATTTCAATTTCTTAAATTGAATTTGAAATTGAAAATGTATTTTCTTTTTAATTAATTAAACATATTTAGTTAATTAAATAATTTAATATCAAATATTAAATTAATCACACACCTAATTTTAGACATGAAACCTATTCATGTGATTAATATTTAAATCAATATTTAAATATTATAAACTCTCCAATTTTGTTTAAATTCAATAAATTAAACGTTAATTATATCGAATATAATTATACAAACCCTAATTTGAATTTGAACTTATTCAAAATCAAACCCGAATTTCAAAATTTGAATTTCAAATTGAAATTCAATTTGAACAATTCAAATTGATATCATTACAAATTCACTCAATTTATTAATTCAAGGTGTTCATATTTTACGAGCTAGTAGAGGGACCTTATGAACCTACAAATCATGAACTTTAAGATTAATTGGTTAAAACTTTTTAGACCAAATTATCAGTATTTGTTAACTATCAAGTCACACCACTATAGCTCGATAGTTGCACTCTCCTTGCTGTAGATATATTTTTGTCCACTTGATTTAACTATAATCAATAATTCGACCCTTCATAGGTTGTTTGTAATAATGGTTGGGTTAATATGCTATTTTACCCCTGATTTTATGTCTTGCTCCTTAAGTTCCACCGATCCTCTAATGAACAATCAATTTGTGATCCAATCACTAAACCGGATCCCTCTCAGGTCAATGAGAGGGTGGGGCCCCTTAGTCAAGACCTGGATTCAGTATTTAAGAGAACAACCTTTCTCCTATTCCTAAATCAGGTAGGCGTGAATTCCGTCTTGCACCTTATGTCCCCAACTATCTACCTGGTCTTACCCTTGAAATGGGAGACTTATTGAGCCAATCCTCACCCATGAAAATCTAAGGATAATCCGAAATAAATAGGAGTTCATAGTTAGCTTTGGATTAAGATTGATTTACCTAGGTCATCTAAGCAAAATAGTCAGTCTTAAATAGTAAACGACGTTATAAAGTAAGAGCGGCTTATTTCTTGGTCCGATCTTACACAAACTCAATGCATAAAACGCCCCCACTCCTCATGTCAATACATGAACGAATCAGGATCACTTAGTTTGTAGCATCTTTACAATAATTGTAACAACTATAGTGTAGGACGCATACTTTAGTGTTAGCAGAATAAGGCACCATACCTTATTCATATACTATAGACTGTTTTGGCTATTTACTCGAACTTGATTCATCTTTATGTCTCTACATAAAGTTTAAGTATTCATATAATAACCATGGATATTAGTTTATTGGATTTAGACTTTACAAATGAAATTTATAGATTCAATAACAACTTTATTGAAGAAATGTTGAATAGCATCTTTATTAATAATGGAATATGTTTAACTTTACAAACTGTGAGTTTTAAGACGTACAACCCAACACTAACAATCAATATAGAGATTTTAGAACAGAAACGGACAATGAATTTGAAGAGTTGGATTTTGATGGTCGTGAACATGAGTTACCTTCAAATACATTCAACTATTTGGATATTAACAATTTGTTTCAAGTATATTTATAATACTAAGTGAGTAAAAATTCAGGTACGCACACGAAAAGAATTAATAAATGGGTTGCAAGATCTAGTAAACATGAAGTACAGTCATAAGATCGATATGAAGGTGTGTTACATGTGAAGATCGAACGTCGCAGCTTCAATGCTAAAAAAGTAAATGTTCAAATATTGAGGTTAAACGGGTCCAAGCGGTACTGTTCATGAGACAAGTGGCAAGCATTTGGCATTCCATGCTCGCATTTTATGTCAGTTTGCTCACATTTTAACATGAACTACGAAGATTTTATTGAGAACTACTATAAATTGTCAACGTATGTTACATGTTACTCTCCTCAGCTTTAACCTGTACCACATGAAGATTACTGGATTACACACCCTAATATGCCTATCTTACAGGCTGACCTATCATTGTTGAGAAAACTTAGTAGACCAAAGAGTTCATGATACCATAATGAGATAGATTGGACAGAACCAAGCACTCGACTATGATGTGGGTTTTGTAATCAGTTAGATCATAATCGAAGGAATTGTCCTTCGTTACGAAGACAGACTCCACACAGTTAGGGATTTTTAGTATTAACATTTTTATCTTGTAAAACTATTTTTGTTGTGTAAAGAATATTATTGTCTTGTAAATACTATTTCTATTGTGCAGATTATTGGGGATGATGCCCTAAACTCTCGTGTCTTGTAGTTTGTAAACACAGTTTTGAACAAACACTTGTGATGTATATAATATATGATATTTTCTTCACTTTTGTCTATAAACATTGGTTGTTTTATTTGCTTTACCACAAACCAATAAACTAAGATCCCTGGTTGCCGTTTGTAACTTAAGCATGTATGTGGAGACATACAGGTGGATCATGTCTTAAGTGATAACCAAAATGGTCTGTAGAATATGGATAAAGGAGGGACACCTTATCCTGGTAATGTTATGGATGCGGTCCGCTTTGTAGAATAGTTACAAGTATTGTGACTTGCTACAAATGGTCTGATCCTGATCATTCATGTGGGGACATGCGAGCGGGGGCGTCCTATACAAAGGAGTTTGTATAAAACTGAACCATGAAGTGTAATAGTCTCGTTATATAACATCGTCCATGACAGAGACTTCACTTCACTAGGATGACCATAGGTAATATGACCTCAATCCTAAGTGAGTTGGGAACCTACCTTTGAGGGCAGTCCTTTGGTTTGCATGGGTGCAAGAGATCGCCGACTCAAACCTAACACTTTAAGGATTCTTATGATTTGAGAGCTGGGAACTTAGCTACACAAAATGGAATTCACTCCTTCCCCGAAGCAGGGGTAAGTAGATAGATTGCTCCCTTAAAGGCTGGTCCCGGAACTTGAACGATGTGGTGCCACACACCTTCTCATAGCCCGAGAGGTGTCCACACATACTAGGACTATGTTGTATTGTTCATTAGAGGGATCAATGGTACTTAAGAAGTTAGATGTAACTACAGGGGCAAAACGGTATATTGGCCCAATTGTACTTACAAGCATATGTGAAGGGTTATCGTACTGTTGATTGGTTATATCCAATGGACACAAAAATATATCTATGGTGAGAAGAGTGTAGTTGTGGTCTTTAGTAGAATGTCTGACAGTTAACGGATAGTGGATCTCGTGGCTAAAGAGTTTGGTCAGCTATTCACGTACCGTTGGAGTTTCGAGCCATAGGTCCATAAGGTCCCTTTGGTAGCTCAATGGATAGAAGTTCAGGATCAGTGTTTGAGTCAGTTTGAAGTGTTCAAATTGACAAGAAAGAGTTTGATTATATATGATATGATTGAACTGGTTAATTATATATGATATCATTGACATTATGTATGAGATACATTATTTAGAGGAAAATGATATAAATATGATTTACATCTAATGAAGAAGAAAGGACTATGGTTCATATGTTGTATTTGATGTGATATTAAACCATAGGTTAATGAATATAATATGATTATATTTATTATTTATTTTTGGACAATTATAGTATAATTGTGCCGGCATTTTCTTCGTAACCGTATGATAGAGGGAGGTTTGTTTTAGTTTTTTTAACTAAAGAATAAAATGAAAACCATTTTTATTTTGCAATAAGATCAGTCATTCACTCACGTCTTGGTGTATATTGCCTATCGCATAACAAACCTAGAGCCTACACGATTGCGCAATGTTTCTAAACGATCGTATACACGCACGTACCTTACTAAACGATCGCATAGGATTTGCTAAAGATCGTCCAGCTCTTTCCTAAACGATCACGCGCGCGAGCATTTACTAAACGATTGTCTATACGATCGCGGCCCATTTACTAAATGATCGTGTACCTCTTCTTAAATGATCAAGCATCGTTTATACAATAGACACCTGCCTTCTCCTACTTGCTTGTTCGTGGTATACGATCTTCTCTTCCTCCTTCTCTCTGCCAAATTCAACAGAGCCCACACCTCCTGGATTCTCACACCAAGAATACCGAGGGTTTTAAGTGTTAGTGTCCTCCCTACTATTGTGTTCGTGTGGAATCTGTTCGTGGGTAGACGACCAGGTTTTGGTGGACGATTACTTGGATGTTCTCAGCGAAAGCGAGAGGAGGAATCCTTGGCGAGAACGAGATTTTTTGTAAAGAAGGGTTCTTCAACTGGTACGTTTTCATTCTCTTTGTTATTTAAGTTTCGATGCATGCCGGTAATTTGTTGTATAATGCATATCTATTATATTGATTGTGAATGCGTTAATTCTATTACAATGAGTTTGGAACGATCTCACTTCCGCTCAGAGGTACTCTTTGATAAGAGTATTATTTACTCAGAGATAAATAATTTTTTTCTTTTAGATCATAGCTTTAAATACAGGACCTATTGATAGAAAATAAAACTATAGGATATATTGTATTTGATACAATATGTAACTATAGGTTATGTGTTATATGAGATATAACATATAGTGAGTATATATATATATATATATATATATATATATAAAGTTGTTATTATGTATATTATTATTATTAATTTAATTAAAGGGATGGAGTTACAACTCCCTCCCACTCCCTCCCTTTAATCTCTAACCTATATGTATAGATAGGTGTGAGTGGATGAGATTAGTTTTTTCATCATTCATCATCTTCCTAAATTTTTTGAGAGAATAGCTCTGTGCAGAAAATTGATAAAGAAAGGTTCTCTGGAAAAACTCCTCTCAATTTTCTTTTTCCCTCTTCCAATCCTAATGCAGAGCCCACAACTCCTGCCAATTCTCAACCCTAGAGAATACAAGAGGTTCTTTTGTGGTGGTGTCCCAATTTGGAGATCGATTCGTGGTCGTGATTAGTTCGAGGGAAAACGTGGAGAAAATGTTTCTTCAAAGCTTAGTAATTCTTCCCCTTTTTCCCTTTTGAAATTGTTATAAATTTAATTTTAATGCATAATCTCTTCTTCTTAATTCTGTAACTTTGTGAATTCTGTGAAATACGAAATTGGGATTGATCCTCACTTTTTGCTGCACAAACCGTCACTGGTTTCCTTCAATTCATATAAGAGCGTAATTGGTTTCAATCCTTTTTTTTTCTTGTTAATTTTCATAATTTTAATTACAGAATTTGGTGGGCATCATTCTGTTTTCATATTGATGAATGTGATTGAATGAATGGTTTACAATATGGATGTTTTCAGGATTAGATCTGTTAGATTTACAACTTTCCTTTACAATTCATTGTGTAAGAGCCTGTTGTTTTTGGGCATAAATTGTTATAAGTTTGTATTCTTAAGTGAGTCGTTTGTGCTGTTCCCGATGATTTTCTGGCAAAACGGGGCTCAAATCGGACGTCGATTCAAAGAAAACTAAAGTTGTATAGTAGGAAATTGTACAGTAGCGTCGTGACACTATGAGCGGCGAACAGAAAATTTTCTCTCTAGCCTAACGTCGCGACGCTCCGACGTGGAGAAAAATCTCTAGTTCACGCATGCCTCGGTTCGATTTGGAGATGGTTCGAGGTTCACTTGGTTCAAGAAGTTTAAGGTTGGTTCAGTTGCTGGATGGTCTGGTTCAAGCTGTTTCAAGACCTAGTTCACTTGTTTTCGAACCGATTGAGTTATTTATTAATGTAATAGGTAGTTTTTGGATTTATTAAATTGATATAAATGTTATATTAATTTAATTAATATTTTTTAGGAGTTTAATCCCGGTCCATATTTTCTTTATTTAAATTATGCATGGGATGTATGGTTTATTTATGTTAATATATGTCATATAATAAAATCTCACCATAGGTTATGCATTATTCATGCATTATTTATATATAAATGTTATAATATATAGTTGCATGTTTTAATTTTATAGCATGCTCATGCATCATATAATATAAGTGTTATACAATATGTTTGCATGCATAAATAACATAGTCATGCATCATTTATATTATAATAGTTATAATATATAGTTTGAATGTATGCATGTGTTGTATGTTATTTATTTCATTACTTTTATATATAAGTGTTATGTATGTTAGTAATGAAATGGGAATTGCATGATGCATAACATTACTTTAGTTAATCTTATAAAATATGTCATAGGTCGCAGTGTTTGTTTTAATTTATTTCATTTATTTTATAATAGTTATCAATAAAAGAAATTAGAAATTAAAATCAATAATTCAAAATTGCATGCAAACTTAGGTAAAATCATTTTTTAAAATAGTTTTAAAATTTGATTCACATAGACCTAAGATCACGAATTTCTAATGAGATTAGAAATTTGTTTAATCTTTTTAATCAGTTTAATAGAATTAAATTGGTTCCAATAAAATATTAAATTTGTAGCAAACGTATCTATAAGGGACCTTTTGTCTTATGCTAGTTCTGTCTAAGTTGGGGTATTTAAGTTGACGAAAATGGAATACCCCTACCTAAGAACTAGCCTGGAAAGGTGAATCAGATAGATTTGCTACAACATGCAATTGTTTATTAAAGTTTGTTAAAGCATTTAACGAACATTAATCAAAATTGTTTAACTTTCCAAAGTAAGTGTTACTTTTGGCCAAACCTTAAACAATCACTTAGTAAAAATAATTAGTCGTATTTTTCCTAAGTAAATCAAACCATAGGTTATTAAAATACTCAGTGGGAGGAAAAAGATGTATATGATATGTCAATTTTTTCACTCACGGTTCTCCTTTAATGTTCACATTGTGAGACTTATGCTTGGTCTTGTGGCGCCTTGGGAGTGTCCCCCTTTGGATAGTGTTTGCATGGGTCAATCAAGGTGAATAGAGAGAGTATTTATAGTAAGTGGGAGAGGCATGTGTGTCAACATGTCCTATGATTTCCTTCATTGGTTTGCACTGTGAGATCTTCTTGCACGGCCTCGAGGCACTCTAAGAGCGTCCCCCTTCGGATGATTTTTGTAGTAGGTCAATATCAAGGTGAACTCCATAAATGGATATGATTGCTTTAGTTTTTGCCCAAATAAGTTTTCCCCTTCGGTTGGCTCATTGGGGTGAAACTCTATAGTCTAAAATGGAGGGTCACACTTACGGAAAATTATTAAACAAGTTAATGATTTCTTGACCAAATAAATGATAACTTATTATTATAGGAATAAGAGTTATTTGGGTGTAATGATTGGTTGAGAGTGTCTCAATTCAGTAAAGGGACAGCTGACTACCCTTTGGTGGCTTTTGTCCTAAATCATTGAATCATCATTACAAAATTAGATGTATTTGGGGTTCATTTAGATTTTGCTAAACATGACTGGATGTTTTAGAGTTATGCTAAAATCTAATGTAGATCAATTTTTTTACTTTCAGCAAAAATGTCAAACAGTAGTTTTCCATTAGTTGTCTTTTCTAGTTTAACCAATTTTACTTACACGATGTGGAAAGAATCATTTCAAACCTATTTCATGGTAAACGACCTCAATATTGTCATGATTGAGGATTGTCCTCAAGTCTCAACCTCTGATGCAATACGAAATGTTCATGATGCATACGAGATGTGGAAAAAGGCTAATTCTAAGGCCCAAGTTCACATTTTAGCAAGCATACCTAATGCATTAGCAAAAAAATTTGAGAGCATGGTCACTGCACGTAATGCAAGAATTGTTTGAGTGAAAGTTCTCACAATTCAAGCAAAATGGGGTAGATGACTAAAACGTACTCCAAAAGTGTGTTTTCTGGCTTAGAGTTTAGTTAATTTTATGCTTAATTTGAGATCTTTGATGCTTTTGTTGTTTAATTGTAGGAAATCGAGTAATTGGATGAGAACAAGAAATTTTGGAAGATTAATGACCAAAATCCCCAAAGAAGGTTAAAGTTTTGACCTAAGGTAATGATCAATGGAGAAAAAGGAAAGAAAATGTGAAGATTGGAGGCAGGGTAATCTTGAACGAGCGTTGCAACGCTGCCTCGTGACGCTACAGACCCGAGAGCACCTGGAAACAAGGTAGCGTTGGAATGTTGCTTGCATCTTTACGACGCTACGATTAGAAGAGGCGCACTACAGATGTTATAACGTCAGCATTGCATCGCTTCCTTGGAGCATTGAAGGATCTCATACCGAGAGTTCCATGAGCATGTTCAGATCGCTCTGATTTTACAGTGACCAAAATACAAATGATATACATTCAACACATACAGTTATTCACATAAATCTACTTATCGGCATGCTCAGAACAAAATAAATAACAGGGAAAGGGTTCCATACCAGTTGAAGACTCTTTTTGAACTTTTGAACCCCAAGCAGCGGATCCCTCTACAAATCTACCAACACCCGGTGGGAACGTCGACTATAACAGCACAATCAACACAAACAAGAACGCTGAAGCGGGGACGACACCACCACTAATGAACCCCGGGTATTCTCGGAGTGAAAACCCATAGAGTGGGCTTTGGTGAGTTTGGTAGAGGACGGAGGACAACGAGTCGTGTAGACGATAAGCAAGTGGGAGATAATACAGTGTTATCGCATAGCAAAAGTGCTTATCATATAGAAGAACTACACGATCATGTAAGAAATGTTGAACGATCGTTTAGGAAAATCGTATACGATTGTTTAAAGAAATTGTGAGGTAGACAATCGTTTAGATGGAAAAGCTACTATCGTATAGCCTCTCGGGCAATTGTTTCATGAATTCTTTTAGGCAGTCAAAGCAATATTGAATTCACCACGCAAAATGAAAACCTCTTTTTATTTTTAATCCGTCAGTTACCATAACCAACGCTGCCCACTACCCACGTCCGAATATGAAAAATTTGGTTAATTATCATATAATTATTCAATTAATTAATTAATTAATATAATCATATTATATTTATATCCTATAGTTTGATATCACATATCTACTATAGTATTTTCTCCTCTACTTGATATAAATCATATTCATATCTAATATCTCCAAAAAATAATGTATCTCACACATTTAACCAATTATAGCATATATAATTAACCAGTCCAATTATATCATATGTAATTGAACTTCCTCTTGTTAATTTGAACATTTCAAATTAACCCAAACACTGTTTCTCAACTTTATCCAAGCTACCCAGGGGACCTAATGGACCTGTGGCTCGAAGCTCCAACGGTACGTGAATAGCTGACTAAACTCTTTAGCTACGAGATCCACCATCCGTTAACTATTAGTGATTCCACTAAAGACCAACAGTTGAACTCTTCTTACCACAGATATATTTCTGTGTCCATCGGATATAACCAATCATGAGTATGAAGACCCTTCACAAATGCTCGTAAGTACAGTTGGGCCAATTTACAATTTTCCCCTGTAGTTACATCTCACTCCTTAAGTACCACTGATTTCTCTAATGAATAATACATCATAGTCCAACTATGTGTGAACACCTCTCGGGCCAAGAGAATGTGGGTGGCACCACATCGTTCAAGCCTCGAAATCAGCCCAACTATCTATCTACTTACCCCTGCCTCAGAAAAGGAGTGAATTTCATCTTGTTTAGCTGAGTTCCCAATTCTCAAATCAGATGAATCCCCAAATGGTATGTTTGAATCAGTGACCTGGCCACTCACACCCATACAAATCAAAGGACCGCCCTCAATGGCAGAAGTTCCCAACTCACTGGGGATTGAGTCATGTTACCTATGGTCATCCTAGTGAAGTCAAGTCTCTATCATGAATGGTGTTATATAACGAAACGTTAACACTTCATGGTCAGGTCTTATACAAACTCTTTGTATAGGACGCCCCCGCTCGCATGTCCCCAACACAAATGATCAGGATCAGACCATCTGTGACAAGTCACAACACTTGTGACCATTCCACAAAGCGGGTCACATCCGTAGCGTTACTAGGATAAGGTTTCCCTCCTTTATCCATTTACTACAGACCATTTTGGTTATCACTCAAAACATGATCCACTTGTATGTCACCACATACATGCTTGAGTCACATATAGATAACCAGGGATTTTATGTTTATTGGTTTGTGGTAAAGCAAATAAAACAATTAACCGAGCAAAATACAAGAAGTGAAGTAAATATCATATATTAACAACACAAATGTTCGTACATATTATTTATAAACTAAAGGACACTAGACTTTAGAGCATCAACCCCAACAATTGCAACGCTGCAACTGCTACCTATATAAGCAGTTTATGGCTGAACTAATTTAGGAAGGAAATTTGAGGGTTGTTCTTTGGAGCATAATTTAACATTTTAGTGAGGCCTCCCTGGGGAGTGTAATTCTAGATAGAGGCAACATCTTGAAGCTTCAAAGGTCGAAGATTTGAAGTGTTCGTTGGGTTTTGCTTCCGGATTCGAGGACGAGAGTCAATAACACAACTTACAATTTCTTCCCTCTTTTATTTTCTATTTCTTTGTGTTTGAAAACCTCATGAATGGTCTATGTTTGTGTTGTAACCATGAGTGGCTGATTTGTGTTTCTAGGGTGTTGATCTAGTTTTATGGATTGCGAAAAATGATTTTTTATTTCTTGGATTGAATTTATGCATAATTATTTTAGCATGTTTATTCTTAATGCTTTTGAACAATTGGCCATTCTTTGAATATTCTTTACTTAATGTCTTGCTCAAGAGAGAAGGTGTTCGATTAGATCTAGCGTGTTAAACTGTTAATCAAGTATGTACGAGAGTGATAGAAGATTAATAGAGATTGTTGATGGAGGAACTTAATGTTGTAGCTAATCAAGCGATAAAATAGATTTGGGTCAATGGTTAGTTATTAGAAAGGGTTGAGCTCGAGAGAGGATACCTGGATAGAAGACTCCTAGGTCTATAATTTGCATGTAATCAATATAAGGTCAAAATAATTAATTTGGTTAATCCATTTAATGAAATCATACCCTAGAACATGTCTTTGTCTAGTTTCGCTCCAGTATTATCTTTTCTTGCTTTTTAGGATTAGATTAATTAGATTCTCATCACAGCCCAGTCTCCTAAATAAAATTAGAAGAATCTCTGAATAATTAAAAGAGTCAAACCAATTTCTCAGAGGATGATACTCGATCTCTTGGCCGTTTTACTATATTATAACTTGACACATATGCTTGCGTCCCATCAATGACAATGGAACCAGTAATATCAGCTCCCAAGATAAACTCCAGACCATATTGAATGTCAAGGGACAAACAGAGAAACCAATAGTTGCTAACTCTGATAAAGTTAATCAACAAGGATTGTCCTCTGATATGAAACTTGGAGTTTATGATTTGGGTGTGGAGCTGATACCACTACACTCCAGAAAAGGAAGAACTCCGAAGAAAATAAATCTGGTTTATTTGTCTTACAGACCTACTTAGTAGAGAATGGTAATTCTGCTTGGATAGTTGATTCAGGAGATACTAACCACATATGTTCTTCCTATCAAGGATTTAATTCCTAGAAACAATTAGAAGTTGGAGAGATGACTCTCAAAGTTAGAACTGGTGAGGTCGTTTCAACTATTGTTGTAGACATGCTTAAGTTCTTTTTAGACAAGAAACGATATATGTTCTTAGATGATGTATATGTAGTTCCTCATATCAAGAAGAACTTAATATCTATTTCCTGTCAAATTGAACAAAAGTATTCCTTATCCTTCACTGAAAATAAAGTGTTTATTTTCAAAAATGGAATGGAATTAGGTTTTTGTTCAATGAAAAATAACTTATATGTACTAAAGTCGTTAGTCACAAAAGTCGTGCTAAATACAGAAATGTTCAAAACGGCAACAAGTGTAAAAAAAACCAAGGGTTTCTCCTAAAGAAAATGCCTGTCTGTTGGGTTTTATATCCTAAAACTCATGCTTTGTAAACAATAAAACTTATTATGAAAATTCAATAAGTTGTTATTGAATATATATATATATATATTGCTTATTAGAAATCTAATAAACCTAAAAGTCCTTTGACTATTACATGAGTACTTGAATTTTATGTGGAGACAGAAGTGGATCGGGTTCGAGTAAATAGTCAAAATGATCTATAGTATATGAATAAGGTTGGGTGTCTTATTTTGGTAACACTATTGGATGTGACCTACTCTGTAGTTGTTACAACGAGTTGTAAAGTGCTACAAACGAAGTGATCCTAATTCGTACATATTATGACATGAAGAGTGAGGGCGTCCTATGCAAAAGGGTTTGTAGAAGATCGGACCACGAAATCAGTCACTTTTACTTTATAACATTGTTTACTGTTTAAGACTGACTATTTCAAAGCGATGACCTAGGTAACTTGACCTTAATCCTGAGCTAACTATGAACTCCTATTTATTCGAAATTATCCTTAGATTTGCATAGGTGGGGTTGGCTCAACAACGTCGGCTCAATAAACTCCCATTTCAGGGGTAAGACTGGATAGATAGTTGGGGATATAGGGTGCAAGACGGATTCATTCCTACCCGCTGTTAGGGATAGTAGAGAGGTTGTTCCCTTAAGTGCTGATTCTAGATCTTGAATAAGGGGCCCCACCCTCTCATTGGTCGAGAGGGACTCGTTTGTTGATTGGATCACAAATCAATTGTTCATTAGAGGATCAATGGGACTTAAGGAACAAGAGGTAATCTCGGGGGTAAAACAGATATTTGACTCAGATCGTTGGAGTCCATGATCTGTAGGTCCACGAGGTCCCCCTACTAGCTCGTAAATGGATTAACTTTGGAGTAGCGTCATAAGTTAATTTGAAATGCTCAAATTAGAATTAAAAGAATTAGTAATTATATAAAATATAATTACACGTTTAATTTTAAGAATTAAACGGAATTGGAGAATTAATATTTAAATATGATTTAAATGTATGAATGTGGATTTGTGTAAAATTAATTTAATATTTGATATTAAATTAATTAGAATTATTTAAATTGTTTAAATATTATTTATTAATTTTATTAGAAAAATTAATTTATGAAATTAATTTTGTAAAATTAATAATATTTTCAATTCTATAAATCAAATTTATTTTTGAAATCAAATTTGTAAAAATAGAAAAGTTAGAAAAACATAAATTGGATTTATGGGATTTTCCATTTACCTTCAAAGTAGCTCACACAAAACCCATAAACTTTGGCTTCCAACTCCAAGCATGAGCTGCATCTCATGCAGCCATCTTCTTTGCATGATAGTCTGTAATATATTTGAGAAGATTGAAGTGGAATTGAGGCATGCAATCGATAGAATTTTTGCTGAAAAATTTGTGTTGAAGAAGGTGTTCTTCAAGTAGGTTGCTGTTGTGAGTTATTCTCCAAGTTCCCTTAATTCAAGCTTATTTTGAGTCCCACAACTCAATCTAAAGCTCCAAGAGAATAGTGGGAAAGATCTTGAGGTGATCTACAACAAAATTTGGAGAAATTTGCAGCTAAGAATCGAGCTTTGAAGAAGTTCTACAAAGGCATGACTTGAAACCCATTTGTTTCTGGAAGAGTATGCTTTAGTTTCTGCCAAAATTAATGAAATAGAATGCTTATTGATCCTTGTTGCTGATACAATCCAACACCATTTGTTTCTGGAAGAGTATGCTTTAGTTTCTGCCAAAATTAATGAAATAGAATGCTTATTGATCCTTGTTGCTGATACAATCCAACACCATCTTTGGCATCTAAAGTTAGGTCCCATCAATCTCAATAGGATTGAGAAATTAGTAAAAAGTGGACTTCTAAATGGTTTAGAAGAAAATTCTTTACCTGTATGTGAGTCATGCCTTGAAGGCAAAAATGACAAAATGGCCTTTTACTAGAAAAGGTTATAGAGCCAAAGAAGCCTTGAACTTATACATTCAGACCTCTGTGGTCCGACGAATGTAAGAGCCCAAGGAGGGTATGAATATTTCATCTCTTTGATAGATGATTATTCTAGATTTGGGTATCTATACTTAAAAAAACATAAGTCATAAACTCTTGAAAAGTTCAAAGAGTACAAGATTGAAGTTGAAAACTTGTTAGGTAAAAAGATAAAAATACTATGATCTGATCGGGGTGGAGAGTATATGGACTTAAGATTCCAAAACTATATGATAGAACATGGAATCACGTCCCAACTCCCAGCCCCTGGTACACCTTAATAGAATGGTGTATCGAAAAGAAGAAACAGAACCCTGTTGGACATGATTCGGTCTATGATGAGCTATGCTCATCTTTCTGACTCGTTTTAGGGATATGCAGTAGAGACTGCAGTTTATATTTTGAACAACGTTCCCTTAAAAAGTGTTTCTGAAACACCTTTTGAGTTATGGAGTGGTCGTAAAGGCAGTTTACGCCACTTCAAAATTTGGGATGTCTAGCCCATGTGCTAATGGCAAACCCCAAAAAGTTGGAACCTCGTTCAAAAGTGTGCCTATTTGTAGGCTACCCCAAGGAAACGAGAGGTGGATACTTCTATGATCGAAGTGAGAAGAAAGTATTTGTATCGACAAACGCTACCTTCTTAGAAGAAGACCACATGAGAGATCATAAGCCATGAAGCAAAATTGTTTTAAGTGAAATTTCTAATGAATCTACTGAGACTTCAATAAGGTTGTTGAAGGGACTGATACATCAACAAGAGTTGTTGATGTCAATTCATTTAGTCATCATCTCAAGAGTTGAGATTGCCTCGACGTAGTGGGAGGGTTGTGAACTCGCCTGTACGCTACATGGGTTTAACAAAAGCCTAAAGCATCATAATTGATGATGGTGTTAAGGATCTATCGTCTTATAAACAAGAAATAAAAGATGTTGACAACGATGAATGGATCAAAGTCATGAATCAAGAAATGGAGTCCATGTACTTCAATTCTGTTTGGGAGCTTGTAGATCAACTTGATGGGGTAAAACCTATAGGTTGTAAATGGATCTATAAGAGAAAAAAAGGTGTAGATGGAAAGGTACAAACCTTTAAAGATAGAATTATGGCAAAGGGTTACAGGTTAAGGGAGTGGACTATGAAGAAACTTTCTCACATTTTGCCATGTTAAAGTCTATCAGGATTCTCTTGTCCATAGCCACATATTACGACTATGAAATATGGCAAATGGACATCAAGACTGCCTTTTTTGAATGGTCATCTTGAAGAGACTATCAACATGAATCAATCAAAAGGATTCATTAAACAAGTTCAAAAGCAAAAGGTTTGCAAGCTTAATCGGTTTATTTATGGACTGAAACAAGCATCTCGATCTCAGCATCTGCTGGATATGTGGCTCTGTTAAACGTTGTGGCACCTAAGGCTTTCAGCCTCTCGACGTCGTATTTCTTCTCTGGATCTGTCTGAATTGATCCCACACTCGCTGTTAGTCTCTGGGCGATCCTATCAAATACTCGGTCCTCAGCCTAGGGATCTATTCCCAATCGTGGGGTACTCCACTCATTTTCAGAAGTCGTCTCATGCCCTACTAGTTTTCTAACTCTCTTCCCCTTCGGATCTGGGTCTTGTCTAACTTCAGGGCCTCCACTGGTAGGGTCAACATTCCTCTCCTCTGTCTGCCTGCTCGGTCTACCACTTTTCCTTGGCATCTTTACCTAATTAATAAGTACACATGTTAGGGACTTACTTAAGGGACTTAGTCTGATGCATGAACTCTCTCTTTCTCCCAAAATCTTATGCTATGATACCAACTTGTCACACCCCCTCCTAGACTACTCTTTTAGCCCAGGCAAGAACATGACTGCAGCAGTTATCAACCATTTTATGACACTTACTGCTTACTAATCCTTATTTAAATAATCTAATAACTACATGCAACTTCAAACACAGCGGCTGCCACTAAGGCCAAACAAACATTAACCATTAAACACAAAACATTAACAAAATTTACAACACAAGTCTCATAAGTCCCAACTCCCAAACTTAGTCCCTACATACAACAACTACAACATGTGTACAAATATTTATAGTACTCACCTAGCTGATGGGTTACTAGAACTCTTGACTTTATGTGGAAGAGCAGATGCAAAGCTATCTTTGAGGGATTTGACTGCTACCTAGGGAAAAAAAATTTAAAAACGGAGTGAGCTACTAGCTCAGTGAGTGACTCAAGAAAGAAAATAGGTTCTCGTGCTTAAGTCTCAAATAAGAGATCATACTAAAATGTAAACTTTCCAAGCATTAGACATGTAAAGTTGTTATCATCATAAAACATTAAATTGATCCTTAGTTGAAAGTAACCCTGTTATGATTAAATCCCAACGTCAAGCCTTAGTCAAGAGAGAACCCTTTTGCTTAATCCCTCGACGTCTAACTACCTATGTGCACGTGGTTATAACTAAGTACCATCATACCTTAGGTACTATTGCTCGGATACTTTCTTCAAGTCCTTCAGTATCGAGCCCGAAGTAACATTAGTTGTACTAAGACTTACTCCTTAAAGCATGTATACATAAACGCATAGTAACATGTCTTTAAAGGCTCTAATGCATGCTTTGTGCATTATGAACACACATAAATAGTTTTACAACATACTTTCATACATGGCATGCATTTGAAAATATAAACTCATAGTTTGCTTGGAAAACTACTTTGTAAAATAACTAGCATGAGAATAATCTTTCTTAAAATCATAAATTCTTAAAACATTATAAATACTTAATCACTCACAACTTTAGGGCTACTCCTTAAAGGTTGATATGCTTCTAGCAATTGTGTCAATCCTGTGAACACAACAACATATATTTAGCTACTAGCAATGGTCTCCCCTTTTGAGACTAACTCATAATTAAGCTAGTGTTTAGCCTTCCCCTAGAAGGCCTTCACTCAAACGCTTACCTGGCTATAATTCAAGCACTTAGAAATTTCCTTGAGATTTAGATTCTTGCTAAGTGGGCAACACACCTCACAAATGCATTCCCACTATACAACCAACACTTGCTCTAAGTGTTCCTTCAACCGCACATGGTTATTCACATAGGCATCTATGCATCATAGTCTTCCATGCAAGCCTTCTCAGCCCAAACAGCAGGTTAAACGCACAGGGGTGCTCCACCCTTAGTCTGCCCGAGCGCCTATTATGAGCTACCAACTTACTCAACCCAAGTAGCTGCCTGCTTGTTCATAGAATTCTAGATTCGACTTACTTCATTAAAAACTCAAATTTTAAATCTCATCTCAAGAAATTTCCTTCTACAAACTGACTTTTTGAAGTTCATCCTCCCTTTTTATACTACATCCCACCTCTTATCTTAAATATTTAGCATGACACCTTCACCTCAAGTGGGCTTAGTTCAAAAGATTAGGATAGTTGGTGCCTCTAATCAGTGGTTTAAGACTAATTACTTCACCTACTATCAACGCATGTCGTCAACTAGGTTCAACGCACACCATAGTTCTCCAGCCCTTGGCCTCCACTCGACTTCAATCATCATCATAGCTCCAGCCCTTTCAGCTTTGCAAAGCCTGACCAATGCAAGCTCTACTCATCGCATGCCAAGCTTAATCATCACACATCCAACCATCACCCAAGCCATCGCTTGCTGGCTCAGCACACGTTGCCTTACTCTAGCGCATAGCTCTAACGCACACTGAGTAGCCAGCACCTTGCGCTTAACGCCTATCCTGGCCCCCACGCATGCAAAGCCTCAATCATCTAGCTTTGCGCCCATCGCATAGCTATCGTCTAATGCTCACGCTCATCGTCTAGCACTTACGTTTATCATCTTGCTCTATTGTGCAACCTCGCAAGTAGCTATGCGATCGTCCGCGTGAACACTCCAACACCCAGTGCCCATGCTCGCGCACAACCGATCCTGTCGCACGCATACTAACCTCGCAAGACTTGGTTGTCTCATGCCTTGTCCATGCATAGGATTGCTTACTCTCAACATGGCTCCTCTTGGCGTGCACAACCAACGCATGGCTTCTCCTCATTCAGCCACACTTGGCTTCCTTAAGAGCCCAACTAACCTCAACAAATAAGTAAAGCCAACACCCATGGCTCACCTCCAGCGCCTAACACAAAGTCAACTCATGGGCTACACACTAACAACATTTAGCCAATTTCTTGCTTCACCCAAGAGTCAAGCTTCCAAACTTAAAAATTTCCTCTAACTCTTCACCCACTTCCCTAAAATTAAACAGTAGTTCTCACATTAACCTATTCACCATATTGGTCTCAGTAGTAAACGTACACAAGTAGGGAAATTAGGGTTCAAGGTTTACAGAGATGTAACTGGGGTATAGTGTATGCCCTAGTTTATTGTATTTTGTACTTTATTTGTATTGTACTTAGGTTCCATATGCTTTAGGATAAGTGAGAGATTGTTGGGATTTGTGTCCTAAATCTCTAGTAATCTCGTAGTTTGTAAACATTGTATAAACAAGTTGTTATTAATAAAATAATTGTTATTTTATAAGCATACACTTAATCCAATAAACTAAAGATCCCAGGTTATTTTATGTAATTTAAACAAGTATGTAGAGACATACAGGTGGATCTTGGTTAAATAATAACCTAAACGGTCTGTAATAGATGGATAAGGTTGGGTACCTTATCCTGGTGACACTACGGATATGACCCGCTTTGTAGGTGTTGCAAATGCTGTAAAGTGCTAAAAATGATCTGATCCTAATCATTCATATGACATATGAACAGAGGTATCCTATACAAAGAGTTTGTATAAGACCGGACCACAAAATGATTAGTCTCATTATATAACACTGTTAATAATAGAGACTTACATTTCACTAGGATGACTATAGGTGACATGACCTGAATCCTGAATGAGTATTGAACTCCTACTCATGAAGGCAGTCCTTTCATTTGTATGGGTGAGAATGCTCAGATTGTCAACTCAATATGCTTACCTTTTTGAGGATTCGTCTGATTTGGGAGTTGGGAACAAAGCTACACAAGAAGAAATTCATTCATTCCCTGATGTCGGGATAAGTAGATAAATTGGTCCCTTAAGACTGATTCCGGGGCTTGAACAATGTGACCACACTCTCTCCTGGCTCGAGAGGGACTTGGTCATAGTTGGACTATGACTTATTGTTCATTAGAGGAATTAATGGTACTTAAGGAGTTAAATGTAACTACAGAGGCAAAACGATAATTTTGGCTAGCTATACTTAGAGCAATTTGTGAAGGGTCATCGCACTGTTGATTGGTTATATCTAATGAATACAGAAATATATCTATAGTGTGAAGAGTGCAACTCTCGATCTTTAGT